>NC_056725.1:1679886495-1680057261 GCF_019279795.1 Protopterus annectens | reverse complement strand
CCGACCGAGGAACCGCCTGACGGCAGAGAACCCATCTGTGATTACTGCAGCTGTATTAGCACTCTAACATCTACATTTATGGTAGGTACAAAACTGTACTTTTCAACTACTGCATTTCTGGGCATGTCTCTCTACATTTGTGAAACTCACTGAGCCTCTCACCTGTCATGTGTAACCCAGTTAAGTTTTTCATTGTCAAGCAAGTTTTCTTGCTGACTGGCAGGTATGATCAACTCTGTATCTGTTATGCAACCTTCGTCTTAGGTTAGATTTCATTCTTTAGTCATATTTCTGTAAATACAGCAATATTCTCTGTGCTCTTGGTGGTGCCTTGTTCACTATATACATGTGTGTAATATATATTTTTACACAATGTTTGTAAATGTTTATAATGTATGTGTAGGTACTAAGTGCAAGTGTATGTGTATATGTATACATGTACGTGTGCATATTTACATATAAATAAAAACATGGTTGTAACTCAAGGTAGAGTACCCATTTGGTAGGAAGGTTGTAGGTGTGTGTAAAAATAAAAATGCACAAAGGAATGCTAATTTTTGTGAATCGCATATTGTTGAATTTAGTTTTATATAGTTTAGATAAGCAGGAGTATGCATGAAAGTTAAGGTTTGAAAAAGTGGTGGTTGTGAAGATGTGCAAGACTGTTGTACAGTTTGGTGTGATTATGCAAGTATTTGTGGGTTTGGGTTAGCATAAGGTTTGGGTAAGGGGATAGATGTTGTGCGTGTTCTGTGTCCTTTAGTCTTGTATAGTGGTACACTCAGGAAAAGTGTGTTTAACAGAATGTGTAGGGTTAGTGGCAGGGGTAGTGTTTTCAGATTGTCATGATTGTCTGGAGTCTCTGCCTTGTCTACATACTGACAAATATGGCCACTTCCTGCACATCTCCTTATGCATCACCTTGCCTTGTTAGATCAGACTATACATTTAATGACCTATTCCTTTAAAAGTCGTGATGCTTTTTATGTAAATACCTCTGTTTAGGGACCTCTCAAAAGCAAATCTTCAGTTACTTGATGACCTAAGTAAATTCCATTGTAATCCTCATCTGATAGATCCAATTGCTAAAGCTGTTGCATATGCCTCTGATTATACTGTTACTTAAGGACTTCCTTTATCAATACAGCACTTATTTGCACCATGTATAATATGACATTTAAAAACAAACCATTATGGTTTTAAAGCCTGTGTAAGTAAACTATATACAAAAGAAATTGCTTAATGCTTTTAGGAGGTCTCATTCTACCTACTAAAGAATACAAAGTTGGGAGCTAACACAGAGCAATGTGTGGAGCTAGTCCATAGTAATGCTGTGTATTCTGTTCCAAAGGGAATACCTAAAATCCTGACAACTTTAGTTCAAAGTTTACTCCATCCACAGTTAGTGGTTCATAGATTCCACAATTCCCAGCCACTCTTTTAATTATTGTGGAACAAATACTGTCAGCCCACTTAAAAGCCAAAAACCCCTTATCCATGGGCCCTGATAATAAATCTGGCTGCTGGATCATCAGTGACAAAAGGCCTATCTGACCAACCCCCTCCCCCATTTAGCCTAAGCCTCTCCACTGATTACATTCCTGAAGTGTGGAAGACTGCCATTGTAATGCAATTACACAAAGATGGCCTAACCACTCACCCTGGTAACTAACTATAGACCCATTAGTCTTACTAGCATCACATGTAAAACTGTGAAATATATTATTTCAGACCTCATTAATATGGGCATTGAAAATCTCTTAACCATGGACCCTTATCAGTTCAGGTTCTTCAAAAGAAGGTCCTGCTTCTTTAACCGTGTTAGTTTCTTTGAGAAAGTAAAAGTAGTTGATAGTGTCAAAGGCTTTGGCCAGGTCCAGATATGCTTTATGTACTGCATAACCACTATTCCAAATATATACATTGTCAGAGTTGTACATTTGAATGTTAATCCTTATGTTGTGTGGTGGATAGCTAACTTATTTTTGACAGAACTCTTGTGGTTAGAGTTGTAGGAGCTACTTCTGAAGGCTGAAAGGTTAGCAGTGGTGTCCCATAGGGCTCAGTTTAGGGCCCTCTTCTATTCGGCATCCGTTTTTTCAGTTCTTCAGTCAAACCCTCTTGCCTATAGATTTGCAGACAACTGTTAGTTTGGTGTTATTTAATCTTATATTGACTCACAGATGTTCTCTCGTGGTTAGAACATGTTAAGTTTCAAGGACGGTGATCTCCAATTAAATCTGAAAAACAAATGGGTTCATTGTCTATCTGGACAGACTGCCAGCACTCTCTGTACTCAGTCCTAAACACTCCTCCATGGAAATCTTTAGCCTTTTGTGCCATGAAAGATCCCATCGCTCTTTGACCTCCTATTCCTGCATAGAACAAATGGTATGACACAGTTATAGGAACTAAACCTTCAACAGCAGATAAGATATTTTGGCGTGATTAATGTATCAACATATCCCTCGTCTCTGGAAGAAATTTACTGTACATGTTAAAAGAATAGCACCCTTGCCACCTTCAGAGTAACCTAGACTGTTGGATGGGCACACTTACATTTTTCCCCAGTCTGCTTTGTCTTGTCTTCTTTGAGGTGGCTGGGTAGAACTTTTAATAGCCTAGCTTTTTGGCTAGGCTTGCAGTGGTCCACAGGCAGATTGTGTGGCATCTGTGAACCTATGAAAAAGTGCATGGCACAAGGGGAGTAGGTTTTGTAAATTTTCCAGTATTGTACAAGTAGCTAGCAGCACTTCTTAAAGGACTAACAATGCATGCTGCTTAACTTGATCATACTGATTTATTCAGGATCATTCACCATAAGGAAATTGACAAATCGGGGACTTTAAATGTTAATCTTTAATGTAAGTATATCCAGGAGTGGTCTTAGATCAACTGGTGCCCTAGGCAAAAGGGCTCCACGGCGCCCCCCCTCACACCACCCAGTGCCCCCATCCTGGTCAACCTACACCAAATAAATACTGGAAAAGCGCTCCTTATAGAGCAGAGCCCTAGGCGGCCACCTAGTTGGCCTATGCTTAAGGCCGGCTATGGCTAATCTTGTGCAGTATTGATTACCTCTTCTTTAATGTCAGAAGAACTGTCATGATGCTGGGCATAAATTGTGATTACAAAATAAATAGTGAAATCAAAAAATACTAGTAGTGAAGTACCTAGGGACTTTAAACTTTAGCCATTATGTGTTTACCAAAGTCTTAAAAGCATATTCTGTATTTCGTTTAATTCTAAAGATCATATCCAGTCACTGGTGATTGTGGTAGAGCTTTTTATGTCATGCATCTTACTGTTAAGTACAGTGCTGTGTTTTGTAGCTTTTGAATGAGCAAGATAAACAGTTTGAAAATTGACAGTGATCCAAAGTCATAGGGTTGGAAAGCTGGTAACCTTCAGAAAGGCTTCAGAAATTGTTCTATTTGGTATAATTTATGTAATGGTAACTTTGCCTGTTCATAGTGCAGTGTCAGATCCAACTGTGCCAACCTTTGCCAGGAGTGAACTGCTAGGAGAAGTAAACTTGACTGGGGAACTTAAGACAATAAATGCAAATAGAAACAAAGTGACTAGATACACCACACAACACTTTTGTTGTCATCCCTTTATAAACCGTATTATAATATGTACACAGTGGGACAGGTAAATGCTTGTTTTTGTCTGTGTGCTTGGTGTGTCAGAAGTTAATCTACATCATCTCACCTTCAATCCTACTGAAATTCCCATATGTTCACTATTTTATGCTACTCTCTACAAGATAGTGTTCACATACTGATTGTACATATATACATACACACACACAGCCCATAGACACCCTTGCCCATCTAAAACGCATCCCAGAACACCACCGTGTAAATGTATTTTTAAAGAAAAAATAGTGAAATAAAACATGGATTGCATCTCTTTCACTTGTAAGGAGTAATTCTGCACACAATGTAATTGTACAACCCCCATGTCAACACTGCCATCTAAGTCAGCCCTCAGAAGCACAAGGTTTATTTTAAAGTTAAAAATGCTATAATATGAAAATGCAGAATAAAACGCTGACAACTTCCCAATCTGAAAAGGGGTGGAACTGACAAAGATAACTAGATTTTAACTGAAGTGCATCAGAAAAAAATTTACCCAAAAAAATCATCAAAAAATAAGTGTTCCATGACTAGGGGCCAGCACCGTGGTATAGCAGGAGTGCACCTCAGATGACCCATGTTTAACTGAGGTTCTGAGAGAGAGGATGGGAGTGAGAGTTTGACGCTGTCTTGCTTTTTCTGGGTGCAGGGCAGATGTTCGTGTTTCACTGTTGCAGTCATGACTGTAGGTTTCTCCCGTGCCGGCAGGCAGTCCTCGGTCGGCCAGAATCCCAAAGTCTGGGTCCGGCATTGGCTGTTCAGCCATGCTCCCTGACGTCAGAGCGCCAGGAGTACAAAGCTGACAGTCGATGCCATGTTCCCCAGTCTTTCTTGCCGTGCGGTGATAGCAGTTCGCAAGTGCCGGTCGGCTGACCCCTGACCATTTTTTCTGAACAAACTTCAGTCCGAAGACTTCCTTCTCCTACTCAAAGCTAAGTACCCCGTTGGGGAAACTTTTTTCTTGCTCCAGTCCGATGTCAGAAAAAGTTAATAATTGTATTTCATGTGGGAAGCAAATACCTCATAAGGATTTTCATTCTTACTGTATTCCTTGCTTAGGCCCTGACCACGAAGTAGCTAGTTGTCTGTTTTGTGCTAGATTCAATCAACGTACAATTAAACGAAGGTACGATTTTGCATTTCATTACTTCGGTAGGCGTTTTAATTACAAAATGTAGTCTGATACGGTGGTTCCGGCTTCCGGAGTTCACAAACGACGCAAGGACAAAGACAGGCTTCCGAGGTCCAAATCTGACTATATCGTACAAACAGAGCCAGCTTTAGGTTCGGCCGTCAGTGAGGCGCTTTTGCAGCCCCTGTCGTCGGCCATTTCGGAACCGATGGCCGAAACGGGCTCCCACGAGGAGCCAACTAGGCCTTTGAATATTTCTGTTGCAGGACCTTTGGACAATGCTCCTTCGGATGGGTCCGGAGCCGCTGTGCATGTACCGGCTTCCGAAGGGGTTTTCAGGCCTACTCAGCTTCTAATAAAGGCAAAGCCAAAGACTCCTTCCAAATCAAAGTCTGCAACACAGGCCTCTTCTGATCTGGCTCCCAAGTCACAGAAGCAGTTACTTAAGATGGCGGAGGACTTACTATGATTAGGGGATCACATCCCCCTCCAGATAAAAGGCCAAGGCAGGAAGCTTATTAGGACTCCTCTGATCAGGCTTCTGTTTCTTCAGTTTCTTCTTCTGACCAGGAATATCCTTTCCCTCCTTATGAGGATTCTGATGCTGAGGAATCCATACCTTCAGCTTCTCCCCCTGAGGATTTCTCTTTTGGGGAAACTTTGCATGAAATGAGGGAACATTTCCACTGGGAAGGACAGGAGTATTCGGAATCGGAGTATTCGGAATCTAAGAAAAGACTAAGGGATTTTCTTCTTCTTCCCCAACATTAGACCCCTGGCTATTCCTCCTATTTTGGATATTGTGGATGATGCTTTTTCAGAGGCTAACTTAACCCCTGACTCTTTTCCTCCAGCTCCTGTTAAGCCTGACCGATATTACAGGGTTCCTGATTCCCACCAGTTTTTATACAAGAATCCTACTGCTGATCCTGAAACCATTTCTCAGGGTCCTAAGGGAGTTAAGGCCGCTTCTGCTAAAAACCCCATTCCCACTGAGAAGGATTCCAGATCTTTAGAAAGCTGGGGCAAAAAAGTGTACACTTCTGCTACTTTATCTATTAGGGCTTTAAACTGTCAGTTTCATATGCTGAAATACCAGCAATTTCTCCTGTCTGTTTTAAAACAAAAGCTAACTTCCATTTCCGCCTGTGCAGATGTTAAGGAATTACATGACTTAATGCATGCCACTGAACAGGTTGGGAAGCATGGTTTACACTGTGGATTTGATGCCTTGGAGGCTTCTTGTAGGGCTGCTGCCTCTGGCACAGTAATTAGAAGGCATGCATGGTTAAAGGAACAAAATTTGCCAGATCAAGTAAAAGCTAAATTATTGGATGCTCCTGTTCAGCATAATGTTTTGTTTGGATCTAAAGCTGAAGAGGTGATTAAAAAGATGGAGGACAAGGCAAAATCCATGCAAACAGTTAAAGATTTCTTACAAGTACAGCCACCCAGATTTAGTAGGAATTTGCCTACAAAAAATTGGTCCTTTCCCAATTCCGTCAGGCCTCAGAGGGGTAGATACAGACGCTCACGCGGAAGGCCTCAAACAAAAGCCTCTTAGACCAAGACAGTGGACTGCTTCCACCCCTAGGGGAGGAGAGGACAGGTCGCAAGCTCATAGGAAACACTCAATGACTCCCTCTGTTAGGCTGCAGGAACTTCTTGCCTGGAAGCCCCTCTCGGAGGAAAACTTTCTCTTTTTCACCTAAATTGGACTCCTATAACCCAAGTCAAGTGGGTTCTGGATGTGGTTTCAAGAGGTTACAAATTCCATTTTCATACCCTACCAAGGCCAAGCGGATGGCCAGATCTTCCAAAACATCAATGGACAGAGGCCTTAAACCAGGTGGAATTCCTTTGGTCCAAGGCATGTACTCTAAACAAAGGAAAACTCTTCTGTCTGCCTCCGGCCACTCCGATACTAACCACGGATGCCTCAGATTATGCTTGGGGAGCCCATTTTCAGGGCAACTGTCTGCATGGCCTTTGGACAAAGGATCAGAAGCACCTGCATATCAATTTAAAGGAAATGTTAGCCGTTCAGAAAGCTCTATTGGCCTTCAGGAATCTTCTACAACCGGGACAACTACTGATACGGACAGACAACACCACAGTTATGTGGTACATAAACAAGCAAGGGGGATCTCATAAACAAGCAAGGGGGATCTCATTCCTACCCCCTTTGCAGACTAGCCATGGATCTATGGAACACAGCTCTAGCTTGCAATCTGGACCTTCAAGCTCCGTTTCTACCAGGGAAGCAAAACTTCCTGGCAGTCTGAGCAGAAACCTTTCGGACCCACACGAGTGGATGCTGGACACTGAAATATTCAGGATGATAACAGCAGTCTGGGGATGTCCTCACATAGACCTCTTTGCATCCCACCTCAATCATCCACTACAGATTTTTTGCACCAGGACTTTCCACGAACAAGCTTGGAAAGTGGATGCACCATCATTCAGTTGGAGAAACCTCTTGGGATATGCCTTTCTGCCTCTTCCTCTTCTTCCACGGGTATTATTAAAGATCAAACAGGACAAGCCCAAGATGATAATCTTGCTGGCCCCAAATTGGCCTCAACAGTTTTGGTACCCAACTCTGAAAAACCTATGTCTGGAGCCCCCTTGGGTTTTACCACAGACTCCGAACCTTCTGTCCCAGCACCAGGGTCAGGTTCTACACTCCCATGTCAGAACTCTCAGCCTGGTGGCCTGGTTAATCCAGGGTCTTTGATTCATTCTCTCCTACCCAAGCAGGTTATGGATGTCATTTTAGAAGCCAGACGTCCTAGCACTAGCAAATCTTGTGCAGGAAAATGGAAAAGATTTTGTTCCTGGATGCAGGCTCAGGATTCTGATCCTCTTCTTCCTAACATTCCTTTGATTTTACTTTACCTGACAGATCTCTTACATAAGGGCCTCTCTTTCTCTTCCATTAAGATTCCGCTCATAATACAGACCCTCCAATCTTTTCCCACCAGCTCATGAGACAGTTTCTCAGAGGAGCTAAGATCTTAAGACCTCCTAGATCTCCTCCCATTCCTGCTTGGGATCTCAACTATGTTTTGGAAAAGCTCACCTTACCTCCTTTTGAGCCTGCTGCCTCTTCTGACATCAAGTTCTTATCTTGGAAAACCGCCATCCTGTTAGCTCTGACCTTTGCCAGGAGAGTTTCAGAGTTGCAAGCTCTTATGGCTGTGGAACCTTATATTATTTTTCATCAAGACAGGGTGTCTTTAAGGACTAATCCTACTTTCATGCCTAAGGTGGTTTCCAAAGTGGCTTTAAATCAAACTATTCACTTGCCAACTTTTTTCCCCACTCCTCAAAATAAAGGGGAAAAGATCTTACATTCCTTGGATGTACACAGACAACTACGTTTTTACCTGGACAGAACCAAGGACATCAGAAAATCAGAGCAATTGTTTGTTTCTTATGCTTCAAGTTCCCAAGGTAAAGCCATTTCAAAACAGACCATTTCTAAATGCATTGCTCATGGAATCAGATTTTGTTATTCACACCATGGAAAGCAAATCCCAGGGAGTATACGGACTCATTCCACCAGAGCTGCTGCCACTTCAGCTGCCTTCCTCAGGGAGCTCCTACCAAAGACATTTTGGAAGCTGCAACTTGGAGTTCAGTGCATACTTTTTCAAAGCACTACAATCTACCTCTCTACTCTAAGTCTAGGGCAGGCTTTGCTTCTGCAGTCTTGCAGGGCCTTTTAGCCGCCCCTTCTTCTTTATGACCACCTCCCTTTCATTCTGCTTTGGGATTCTACCCTACAGTCATGACTGCAACAGTGAAACACGATGAACATAGTACAGTTGTGTACACTTACCATAAATGTAGATGTTAGAGTGTCTTCACTGTTGCAGTCTGGGTTTCCCTCCCTCCTGTCCCCTCTTATTTTTACTTTTGTGTGGTTCCTTTTTTCACCATTCTTCTGAGGTGTATTTGCAAAGGATATGGGACTTTACTCATTTTGGGACTCCTGACATCTGGGGCAAGAAAAACTGGAGAACATGGCATCGGTTGTCAGCTTTGTACTCCTGGCGCTCTGACATCAGGGAGCATGGCTGAACAGCCGACACCGGACCCAGACTTTGGGATTCTGGCCGACCGAGGACTGCCTGCCGGCAGGGGAGAACCCTACAGTCATGACTGCAACAGTGAAGACACTCTAACATCTACATTTATGGTAAGTGTACGCAACTGTACTTTCAGCTTACTGTAGTGGTGACACTTGCAGGTGTATCACCTAAAGCAGTGAACCTGGCATGCCCAGGACTGTCTGCATAGTGATGGTGCCCTGACTGTAAAAAGCTGGATGGTGTTTAGTGAGTCCAGTACTTGAAACTGGTGTGGAGGGAGAGGAATGAGGGAGCATGTTCTGTTTATCTTTGTCTGTGGTTGGGTAGGGATGTATTCACTTGAGAGCACAGTGAGTAGATGTGATTTTGCTCATTGCATATTTCTTTTCTGGTGCCTTGCCAGGTGCAAAGTTATAGGAGCAAATAATAAAAAAGGCTATGTCCCTGATGGCTAAGAGGGGTGATCATTAGGCAGTGGGGAGAAAAGTAAATAAACCTAGCATAGATGCATTGCTTAGTCATGTGTTGTAGCCGTTTGTGAGGAGGCATTTGTGGAACATGTAAGCCACCAACTGGGGAGGGGGTTAGGCTTGTCTGCATAATCTGCAGACTTGCCTGTTCCATAGCACTTGACACTCCCTTCTAAAAGGGGAATGAAAATAGATTGGAGGGTGTGATATGAGGTAGTGCCATCTGTTCCAGGGAGAGTAGGGCAGTGTAACATATGGCATCGCATAACTGGCTGGAGTTTTGTAAAGAATTTTGTTGTTTGACTATTGCACTGATTTGTGCAGATGCTTGTGTTTTAAAATGTATTTGTAAAGTTGCTAGTGTTAAAAATGCATCAACAGAAGGTCCTGCCAGACCAAAAAGGAGATGTACATGTATGTCAGTATTATAACTGATTAAACGTGTATGTTTTACCAGCGAATTCTGGAAGGGAAGTAGTTAATCTCAGTCCATCTAATTTTGAAAAATAGATTGAAAATTAAATGGGTTTATGTAGGCCGTAAAGGTTTTATCTTTCATGTCTGATTGCAGCTAGAGACAAAAATGTCTGGGAAAACCAGAACTAGATATCTTACAGTATTGTCCTTAGATGTGAACTAATTGCTACCCTGGATGGGTGGAAGTTTTTGAAATTGTTTTATAGATTTCAGATACTGCAACAGATCTTGGCAAAGCAGTGGGTGTGTATTGTACCAGCATCAGGTGACCAGCGATAATATGCTATAACCAACACTGAAAGTATTTTCTAGATGTTAAGTGAGAGATGTTCTGGAACTTTTGCAGCAGCACTTTGTTTTTCGGAACCTGAGAGGAAAGATCTCTCAGATGTCTCGCACATCTTACACCTCATCTTGCCTTGCTGTAGTAAGTAACTTAACTAGGGAACAGCAATTCTTTAGTCAAGAAAATATAGCGAGATTAGTTAAGTATTTTCCTGCATATGTGTGAATCTATCCAACTGTGTTATTTTTTTATCTCCTGTGATTGAAGCTCTGGTGTTAATTATAACTAGATGTTCAGTATTCTCATATTAGTTTATATTTACTGTTAAATATGTCTATACCCTTCATTGTGGCTGGTCTTTTAGAGAATACTTTTAACGTCTTGAGAGTACTTATGCTTATTTTAGTGCCACTGTGGCCGCTTCTGAAAGCCTTGCTGCATTATTCAAACTCTGCCATTTCTATTAGTATTAATTTTACTCAGTATAATTAGGTACAGTTATAAGAGCAGTAGCTGACCTGTGGCAACTTACTTAATAGTCTGGGCAGAGAGGGCACAGCTAGTAATTCTGTGCCAGCCTTTCGTGTGTGTGTCAAAATCAAATATCCAAGTGTGTCTCAGCTGCTTGGAACAGGGATACAAAGCTACAAAGTGTTCAGTGTGGAGTCTTGTTTGGTGCTTGGAGAGAGAGCTCCAGTCCTAGGTCTGGAGTTTGCTCCCTGTGTGTTCTTAGGGGAAATTGTGCTTGGTTCAGAGAGCTGCATCTGGAAATACTGTGTCCATTTTTGCTTGTAGTGGCCATCCCTCACCGGTGTCAGTGGTGTGGATTAAGGCTGCTTGATTACTGGCCAGGAGCAGGGACCATCACATATTGGTGAGCAGCTAGGTGGAATTATTAAATGAATTTCAGTAGCCTGTGGGCAGTTGTCAGTGAAGGTGTGTGTACTGTCAGCAGCCACAAGGTAAACATAGTTTCATTTTCACAGCAGTCTTGTTTATTTTTGTTTAGTTGAGTCAGGGAAAGCTGGCAAAGGTGTCAACAAAGGATTATGGCAAGCTGACAGCCAGTTGGCCAAGGTGTGCAAAGTCAAAGGACTGGTGCATGCCAACCTGACTAAAGAGGAAATTATTTCAGTCTTAATCACAGCTGCAACATGGACCGGCAACTAATCTGGTGATGGAAATGTGCAGCCTTCAGAAACAGGACATTTCACCTTTGCCATTTCCTCAGAGGACTTAAAACCCCATTTGGAGTTAGAGACTTGAACTGGAAGCCAAACGTTTGGAATTAGAATCAACAGAGACTGTGGCATTTAGAGGCTGCAGAAGATGAGAGACTGCAGCAGGCAAAACAGATGGAATTAGAATTAACAGGGAGACTGCAGTGATTGGAAGTTGAAGAGAATGAGAGCCTGTGGTGTTTGGAGGCTGAAGAAAAGCAAAACCGTGCCAACATGAGAGGGAAATGCTGACTGTTCAGGGCCATGGAGCTAATTAGGAAGGGAATAACAGAACCTCAGACGTAATAAAGGTCAGTAAATTTCTTCCACAATTTAGAGTATGATAATTTTCATAGTTTTATTCATATATTCCAGAGAGTATGTAACCATATAATGTTGACTAAGGGCTCTGGGTACAGTTCCTGACTCCCTTACTCCATGGTAAAGCTTTAATTGCTGTTTCTAAATTGTTTGATACTGATTGTTTAAACTTTACGATAAAAGTAAACCATGTTTATTAGAATGTTTTAAGTTAACACCTGAAGCTTATAGAAAAAAATTCATGAGTATAGATGCAAAAAAAGTACTACACCAGTCAAATCCAACAGTTGCCAGTCAATAAATGCAATATAACTGGTGAAAAATGAGTGTCTGGTTCCAAGGAAAGACAGAAAATACCAAAACTGTTGTTTATTGGTACATCAGGTTAAGCGCTTTCATCTATCCTCCATAGACTTATTCAGAACGACGAGTATAGATGCAAGGCAGATGAAAGTGTATGTGATTATATTGCTGAGTTAAGCACTTATTTTCATAGGTGGGTGAGTGGGTGTCAGGTCACCACTTTGGAAAGGCTGACAGACATTTTGGTGAGGGAACAAGCCCTTAACACTTTGCCTGAGGACATGAGAATCTGGTTGGCAGACTTGGAAGTGTAACTTTGTAGATGAGCTAGGGAGGAAAAGGGGATCTCCACTTAGGAAGCAGGGAACCACTGCACAAGGAGATAACTAGTGCTGCACATGGATACAAGGCAACCCATGGTGGGCAGGTTAAGCCATCCCAGCAGAGTCCACCAGTAACAAGGAAGCCACTAGTTAAGGTACATGGCCTGGATTAAGGGTTAGATGTTTTGAATGTAACCAGAGGGGCCATGTAACATATAGATGTCCTCTGAAGCAAGGTGGGGAACAGGTGAGGGAGCCAGCAAGTGGGTGTAACAGCATGCCAGTGATGAGCTGTCTGGAGACAACAGGGTTACCAAGCTATCGCCAATTTTTATATTCTGTCTTAGTGGATGGAAGACAGGCCGCTGCTAAGAGAGAGCCTCTGACATAACAATTGTGAAGCCTGCAATAGTTAGAGTAGTACTTCTGTGAGCAGTCCACTCTAGTCAGAGCTTTAGGAGGGACCCCCATTCCAAATACCTTTGGCCAATGTTCACCTTAACTGGGAGGATGGAAATGGAAGCAAGCAAGTAGGTTGGTGTGTTTGAGGATATCCCTGCAGATGTCTTGATGGGGGATGATTTTGAAAATGCAGTACCTTGTGTGCATGCAGTTACGTGCAGTCAGGCTGTGAGACAGGCATGTGGGTCTGGTAGCCTGGTGGAGACCCAGACAAGACAAGCTGGTGATGTGGCTATTTCAGGGAGGGAGCTACCCTTTAGCAATGAGGCTGAAAGTAAGCCACAGCTGCTGGTAAGTACTGATGTTCCCATGGACAGGGTGACTACAAAGGACAGAGGTGAGTGGTAGTACCCAGGCTGACAGTGAGGCACTGCTGTCAGAAGATACCAGGCTTCCTGTGAAAAAGGGAGCTGGGAAGGGTTACAAAGGTAGAATTGAGACAAGTTTGAGCTTTTGGGCGTAACTTAATTGGGGAGCAGTAATTCTTTAGTCAGTCAGGAAAATATAGTGAGATTAGCTGAGTATTGTTTTTCTGCATCTTTGTGAATCTATCCAACTGTTATTTTTTATATCCCCTGTGATTGAAACTCTGGTTTATTATAACTAGATATTCAGTTTTCTGTTTTATTTATTACATATTTTTATACCTTTCATTGTGGCTGGTCTTTTAGAGAGTACTTTTAACATCTTTAAAGTACTTATGCTTATTTTAGCGGTACTGCGGCCATTCCTGAAAGCCTTGCTGCATTGGTCAAACTCTAATATTTGTATTAGTATTAATATTACTCAGTATAATTGGTACCTTTGTAAGTACAAAGAGCACCTTCAACATGTCAGGGAGGTGCTGGGCAAACTACAGAGGGCAGTGTTGACCATTAAGCCGAGCAAATGTCAGATGGGTACGGCAGAGGTCTCCTACCTAGGACATAGATTGGGGAGTGGTAAGATAAGGCCAGAACCTGCTGAAGTGGAAGCCATTCAGGCATGTCCTGGACCTGTTACCAAAAAGCAGGTGAGGGCATTTTTATGGACAGCAGGGTACTACAGAAAGTTTGTCCCCAGTTATAGTACTTAAAGCTGCTCCCCTCATGGACTTGACAAGGAAGAACAGGCCAGATAAGGTAGTGTGGACCCCAGCATGTGAGCAGGCATTCCAGAAGCTTAAAGAAGCTTTGGGAGGACCCGCTGTGTTAGCCAGCCCAGATTACAGCAAATAATTTGTTGTGCAGGTGGATGCTTTGAACCTTGGGGTGGGGGCTGTACTTAGCCAGATTTCTTCAGAGGGAGAATAGCACCCAGTGGTTTATCTCAGTTGTAGGCTCCAACCCAGGGAGGAATGCTATGCAGCTGTAGAAAAGGAATGTCTAGCCATAGTGTGGGCAATGTAGAAACTTCCGCCTTATCTGTATGGAAGAAAATTCACTGGTATGACGGATCACAACCCCCTAACATAGTTAAACAGAGCCAACCAGCAAAATGCCAAGTTGCTTAGATGGAGCCTCTGGTTGCAAGCATATGATATGTCTGTGCAGCACCGCAGTGGGATTAGCAATGCTAATGCAGATGGGCTCTCAAGACAGGGAATGGGATAAAGTATACTCTGATAGACCCAACTCCCTCAAGCAGCATTTCTCAAGGCTCACTTGAAAAACTAGCTCGAGTTCTCCTGGGGAGGGATATGTGAAGACTGGGTGAAGATAGATGAAGGCTGCCAGCCTAGCCAGATTGAATTTTGGAGATAATTCTGTCATCTGTAAATATGAATGTAAACCACAGGCTTGTTTTAAATGGTAAAAATAGTGTTACATGTGGAACTGAAAAAAATGTAACCATGCACTGTGCTGGCAGAAAGCTGACAAAGTAGTGTGTGTTGTGACCCTTCGACCTAAACACTGTGCTGAAATGTCTAAATGAAGAATTCTTTCTATTGTTTTAACCAAGAGTTAAATTGCTAGATTTAAACATGCAAATGTATTTTTATTGCTCTGCTTCCTGACCAGCTGCAAGATAAAAGGAGATGTTAAGAATGCAAATGTAGTTTCTGTTAGCCTGGGAACCCATGGAAGTGTGAAGAATGATGTAATGTGAACCAGGGATGTGATTTTAACAGAATCGGAGAGGAGTAAGCATTTTTGTCTTGACCATCCAACTCATCAGCACTCTGCCTTTGCTCTATATGCAAGTTTCTTAGATTTGTGTTTTCTCTTAGAAATAGCTATAAACTAGAAATATTAGACTTTTTATGTGATGTCAGAACTGTAGTACTGAATTATTTTAAATATTTCTCTGAACTCTTGACTGGCACTGTGTAGTAAAATGTATTGTCTTGTGTTTTTATTATTTATTAAATATTTTAAAACCTCTCCACTGTGGCTGTTTTGTGTAGAGATAAGTTAAGCTCTGAGTGTATTGCATGTATGTAGTGATCCTGTGCCAAGTCACTAATAAGCCTAGACTGTTTAGTTATACTACCAATTGGATAATAATGCACAGTAATAACTGGACACCCTTTTAAGGGCCTTTGGGTAGCTGATCAATATTAGTTGGGTGGTGGTGATTTCTACTGTATAGTCTGGGTAAAAGGGGCACAGCTGGAGAACCTGTGCCAGCCTTTCCCAGGAGTGTCTGTGGTTGTAGTCTTCTCAGTGGGTGTGTGTGTCAGCTACTTGGGCAGGGACACAAAGCACTGGTTGGACAGAGAGGGTGCTGGAGGTTTTAGCTTGCCCACTAGGCTGAGATCAGGCCCCTATAGCTGTGCTAGTGGGGAGTCTTATTAGGGACCTGGAGAGCAAGGGAGCGACCAGATCTCTGTGTGCTCTTAAGGGAAATTGCACTTTACTGTGTATTTGTTATCCTTTCCTCCTATATGAGACACCCCTCACTGGTGTTTAGTGGTGAGGATTGAGGCTCCTTGATTGCTGGGCCAGGGCACAGATTTAAACAGGTTGAGTGTGTCAAGTGGCTGCTGTTCACTTTTTTTTTTCTGGTAGAGTTTTGAAATGTGTGTTCTGTAGTGTTGTGCTCTATCTTTGCTTAAAAATGGTCCTCTGATACTTTTTTTGTTGACTGAGAGTGACCAAGTGCAGAATGACAGCTTAACTCTGCATTATTCTTTGTTGTAGTTGGTGTTCCTGGTTTCATCAAATTCAAACCCGTTTAGGGGTTGTAGAAAGTCGCTTTCCGCAGTTTCTCTAATTATGTATCTGCTTTATTATTTTAGAATGGAAACCTGTGTTGATTTAAGACTGTGGATTTATGTAATTAGAGTATTTTTTTATGGTAAAGATGTATAGCATCTCCATGCTTTGGCCATTGTCTGCAGTAGGTGCTTCAGGGTTGTTGCCATGATAACTGTTTACGGAGATCACCCGACTGTTGACTCGAGTGCAAGCTAAGAGAGGTGGAGCTTTTCTCCTGGAATGCTTTTTTGCTGTAGAATGCTGGACAAACACTTCTGTTGCTTTGTTGCTTTAGCATATAATTTATTTTTATCGTCTTATTTATACAGTATGCATGGCTTTGAGATCTGTAAAATGTTACACTTTTCCTAGTACAGGGCTGGAGGTGTACTAAAAACCTGAAAGGTGCTTTCATTTCTAGAAACATAATTATATTGTATCTTTGGATGCAGTATTATTTTTCTTGCATTCTTTCACTGATAAACAAAAGAACATTGTATGAGCTAGGTGGGACTTTATAAGTGTGAATAGTGTGCTTGAAAACATGCTCATGTTATTACATGCCTATGAATGAAGTTTGTATAGTTTCCAGGAGTATGGATGTTGTTAAACGCTTTTGAAGTAAGCAGATCTCAAGTCATTTCTTGCAAGGAGGTGATTAAATGACTGTCTTGTAGTTAATATATTGTGGTATGCCAAAGTGCCTACTACTGGGTTTACTCACAGAAGTGATACTGCTTCAAGTGGATGTGTGTGTAATTTTTTTTTTCTTTACTCTGTTCCTTGCCATGTAGACCACCATTTCTCCAAAAGAAGTTTTCAGCCATTCCATTATTCATTAACACAGTTTGAAGCATATTCAAGTAAAGTATTATAACAAAGTAAGCATTTTGATTTGCTATATTTTGCTACCCATCAAATAAGCAGTGACGTTCTTCGTGTTTCACTGTTGCAGTCTTCACATTTGGGTTATCCTGCCAGGGGTAGCCCTCAGTCGGCCCGAATACTAGATGCTTAGTATTTCTGCATCGATTGCTGTCGCTCCAGGACTGACGTCAGGTTGTCAGTGGTATAAAAACAGGCAGCCGACGCCATTACATCAGTCTTTCTTGCCGAGGAGCCCGAAGCAGTTCGCATGAGTGCCGGTCGGCCGCTACTCGAGTTTTCATTTCCGAATTGAGGTTGAAGTCTTCTAAAGGTAAGTACCCCATTGGGGATCCTTTTTCTTGCTTTAACCGATGTCAGAAAAAGTTAACAATTGTCTCGCCTGTGTAAAGCAAATACCACAGTGAGACTTTCATTCTTACCTGTTTAAACCCAGTCCACGACATCCCCCGTTATCACTTTTGTGCTTTGTTCAATGCCAGAACTGTACGTTGTCAGGCCCTTATTGTAGCTAGATATTTTCACTCAGTCCTCTAATTCCGATATGGCTTCGATAAGCCATCCGACTACTGATCTTCCAAAAAAAATGTAAGGATAAAGAGAGAGACTGCACAGGTCCAAAACTGCCGATGATGCTTCCGTTAAGCTAGTAGTCAGTTCTCTAGTCCTCTGTGAGGTGCTTTCACAGCCCCTGATGCCCTCTTCTTTGGATTCGCAGGCTGTTAGAGACCCTTTCGGAGTCCGGTATGCAGCGAGACTTTTCTTTGACTAAGGATCCTGTGGATGTATCTACCTTGGATGGGTCGGGAGCTGCTGAGCAGGCACAGTCTTCTGAGGAAGTACTTTGCACTACCGATACTAGACACAGACCGACTTCTTTCGCGTCTTCAGTTCTTTCGAAAATGAGTTTCTAAGGCCCAGGGTATGAAACACCCAAAAAAAAGACTATCCAAGCTTGGGCATCTGCTCCCTTGCCTCCGTCTCAAATGCTTAAAATGGCGGAAAACCTTGTAATGCTCATCAGGGGAAGCCAGGCTACCCATTCCAAAAGAAAGACTTGTCCCCAGTAGTTTTATCTGAACAGGAGTCTGATGACTCTGATGCATCTGAATATGAAGACATGCAACCCCTCTCTGCTTCAGAGGATTCTGATGCAGAGGGAATCCATCCCTTCAGCCTCTCCACCCGAGGATGTTTCCTTTGGGGGAAACCCTACATACTTTAAGGGAGCATTTCCAATGGGAATGTCAGAACTATCCTCAGTCTAAAAAGAGACTCTGAGTTCTTAGATCTACCACAGCACAGATCTCTGACCTTTCCTCCTGTCCTGGATGTTGTGGATGATGTTTTTATGGAATCCAGTTGGACTTCTGGCAGCCTCCCTCCTGCTCCCAGGAAACCTGACTGGTATTGTAGAGTCCCTGACTCTCTCAAATTTCTTTTCAAAAATCCTACTGCTGACCCCGTGGTAATCTTAAGGACCTAAAGGAATCGAAGCAACCTCCGCTTAAGAATCCCACCCCCTCAGGTAAGGATTCCCAAGCATTTGACATATGGGGTAAAAATGTATACACCTCTGCTACTCTTGCTATTAGAGCATTAAATTGTCAGCTCTACATACTGAATTAACAGCAACATACCATGGAACTCATCAAACAAAAAATATCTTTTCCTGCTTGTGCAGAAAATAGTTACAAGAGTTAATGCATTCTGCAAGTCAAGTAACTAAGCTCACCTTGCAGTGTGGTTTTGACACCCTAGAAGCATCTTGCAGGGCAGCAGTCACCGGTTCTGTCATTAGAAGGCATGCTTGGCTTAAGGAAAAGACCTTGCCAGACCATGTCAAATCCAAATTATTGGATGCACCCTTGAACAAAGACAACTTATTTGGCACCAAGGCAGAAGAGGTCTTAAAGATGGAAGAAAAAGCTAAATCTATGCAGACGTCTTACAGGTCCAGCCACTGAGGTTCAATAGGCATTGCCCCTCGAAGCAGTGGTCCTTTCCTGCCTCCTCCAGGCCAGCTCAGCCCAGGCCCAGGGGAAGCAGACCCCCCAGACAACAGCCCCAGGGAATGCAGAGATCTAAGCATTGGAGTTCCTCCTCTTCAAAAACGGAGTGCAAAGCCACCCCCTTATGGTAAGAACTCATAATGACTTTACACTTCCACCCCCTCTGCCCACTTGCTTGTGGCCCTAGGAGGAAAACTCTCCTTCCATGTAGGTAACTGGGCCACCATTACCAACGACCGCTGGGTCCTCGACAGTGTCCCAGGGATACATTTTATTTCCACACTCTGCCAACCCCAAAAGTGTTCCCAGATTTTCCTCCAAACCAGTGGGCAGAAGCCAATAAGCAAGTTCTTTCCCTACTCTCCATGAGGGCCGTAGAGCATGTTCTTGCAGAACATATAGGCCGAGGTTTCTACTCCAGACTCTTCCTGGTACCTAGAAAAGAGGGCACATGGCGCCCCATCCTGTATCTATCCATTCTAAACACCTTTCTGGTGATACCAAAATTCAAAGTGCTCACCCTCCAGCGACTTCCACCTATGCTTTCCAAGGATGCTTGGTTAGCCACTCTAGACCTATAAGAGGCCTACCTACACATCCCAGTCAGGGAATCATGCAGGAAATACCTACGTTTCAGAGCAGGATCTATGCACTTTCAGTTCTCTGTGCTTCCCTTTGGCTCATCTACTGCTCCCAGAGTTTTCACAAAATGTCTGGCTCCTGCCATTGCTTTTTGCAGACAGAAATTTTCAAATTTACCCATACTTAGACGACTGCCTGATTTAGGCAGACAGGAAAAGCTGCTACAGCACCTGACCTTTGTAAAGGAGCTACTGACCTCCCTGGTGTACACTGTCAATGAAAAGAAATCAAAACTAGTCCCCACATGAAAAATTGTATTCCTGGGAGCAAGCTTGGACACAGCATCCCAGATGGCATTCCTTACTCCAGGAAAACAAGCCTACCTGACAGGCTGCTTCTCTCAATTAGCCACCAGAACCCAGTTATCCGCAAGGAAAATCCTGCAAGCTCTAGGGTTCATGGCCTCTTACATTCTACTCATTCCATATGCCAGACTGCATATGAGGAAACTACAGTGGTACCTAAAAAGCCTTTTGTGTTAGCACTCTTATGACCTGGAAACTCTTATACCAGTGATACCTTGTCTAAGGAAAGATCTTCTTTGGTGGGCAGCAGCATGCAACCACAACAAGGGACTTCCCTTCTCACAACCCCACTCCACCCAGACCCTCACCACAGACGCATCAAACTATGCCTGGAGTGTTCACCTGCCATAGTTTCAGGGCCAATGGAGCCCAAATCAAATACATGTGAACAACAACCAAAAAGAGGTGATAGCTGTTCAGCACGCCCTGACAGCTTTCAGACCCCTACTCTCCCCAGGGCCTGTACTGATTAAAACAGACAGCACCACAGTGATGTGGTATATCAACAAGCAGGGAGGGACGCACTCTTATCCTGTCTGCAGGCTTGCTATGACCCTTTGGCATACTGCTTCAGCCATGCAACTACACCTGTTAGCAATTCCTGCCAGGCTCTCTAAACTCTTTGGCAAATAACTGGAACAGAAACCTGCTAGACCTCAGAACATTCACCCTTGGAACCCAGAAATGGGGCACCCTGAAGGTAGACCTCTTTGCCTCCCACTCCAGTCATCAGCTCAGCAAATTCTGCACCAGGGAACCTCACATCAAGGCCTGGAAAGTGGATGCTCTATCCTTTCAGTGGGTAAACCTCTCTGTCTATGCATTTCCCCCACTACCACTCATTTCAAGGGCACCGCTCAAAATAAGGGAGGAAAAACAGAGTGCAATCCTGATTGCCCCAGACTGGTCACGCCAGCACTGGTAGCCACTGCTGAGTAGTCTGTCACCCCTGCCGCCATGACACCTACCTCAGATCCCAACACTCCTGACACAGAGGAATGGAGAATTCATGCATCCCCAACTGTAGACCCTCAACCTGGTAGCCTGGCTTATTCCCTGACCTCTCCTCAAGCTGCCAGCCTAAGTAAACAAGTTCTAGATGTTATACGTGAGGCCAGATGCCCCAGCACTAGAAAATCATATGTTTACAAGTGGAAAAGGTTTTGCACCTGGATCCAGGCTAAGGAAGCTGGAACGGCACAGCCCTCCCTACCTCTCATCCTGGATTACCTGGCAGACCTACTACACAGAGGTCAATCCTTCTCTTCTATGAAAATTCATGCTTCAGCCATCTCTGCTCATTTCAGCACAGAGCCACTGCTGTTCTCACACCCTCTCATCAAACAGTTCCTAAGAGGGCCTAACAACTTAAGGCCACCCAGAAGAGCTCCTACCCCAGCCTTGGACCCTAACTTTGTGTTGGAAAATATCACCCTGCCCACCTTTGGACCTGTAGCTTCAGCAGAGTTAAACTTTCTCTCTGTGAAGTGAAGACAGCTTTGCTTCTGGCCATCACTTCAGCTAGAAGAAAAGGAGAGGGAGAGATCTGTAGCTGCTTCATTTGGGGGGCCATCCTATGTGGGGAGTTAATCGGGGGGCCTAACGCTGTTTATGAATGAAAGCAAGCCAACATAAAAAAGAAAAAAAAATGAATAAATGGAATTTGTGTGGGGTTGCTTTGCATGAGTCATGAAATATCTTGTACAGTAGGATTAGGTAACAGGATTTATGACTTGTGGCTTAGGCACTTATCATAAATTTGTGCAGGAGCATTCACATACAAAATCTTTTGTATTCTGTATCATATATGCAAAGGATGTGTATACACATGTGCCCAAACATGTATGCATTTATTTACTTATTGATGCATCTGTCTGCCTGTCCTAATTTCTGTCTTAATATTGAATCCTCCTAAAATGTGGTGGAATAAAAGCATACATCTACATTGAGCACTTAAAGCAAGACACTCTGACAAGTTGCAACTTTTGTGAATTTTTGTGACATTGATGCAACAGCTTGCCCGTGTTCATACACTGCTTTGTAGTTTAAGGTTAAGTTTTCCTTTTTGTTTATGATATGCAAGTATTGATACTTTGGGGAAAAAAAACAGGTAACGTCACATTTTGTGGTTTTGAAAACTGATGGTCTGGCTCACCAGTTATAAGTATTGGAAGAGAGCACTTGCTAATGCTTTTTTTTTTTGTTTTTTAGGGCTCGAAAAGTCCCCATCATCATTCGCCGATATCTGCCAGATGGAAGCTACGAGGACTGGGGTGTAGATGAGCTCATTGTTACAGATTAATGGCTGCACTTTTCTGATTTTTCTCTCAATTCTGTCCGTTTTTGCTTATTTATGTATTTACCATTTTTATCTGTTGTAAATAAATTTTAGATTTTGAATTTTGTTCATTTTATGGAGTGTTTTTTTCAGTGTTGTGTTGCATGCTGTTTATTGTATAAAAACTAAACAGTTATACAGGCTGTTGTGTTCATACAAATGCATCCTTTGTTGAAAGTGTGGTCTTTCTCTTCACGTCTGACTGCTGTATTTGTTGATTGGGTGAATGTATGCGCAAATAAAATGTTTGACTTTCTCTGGGTTTGATTTAGTTTTGAGGCACTTTCAAAAATGTACAAGTAGCGCACTTAACAGATATTTTAGTGACTGCTGCCATTTGCTGCGTTAAAATACACACTTAAAATTCTAAAAGGATTCTCAAAGTTGCTTGCAAGACTATTTGTTTGTCTTGCTGGTAAAGTCTGGAGAATACTTTGCATAAAGTTGATACCAGCCAGTCAAACTAGCATACAGAAGCATGGCTTGAGTTGGTCTGTGTCATCACTGCATCTGCTGAATCCAGTTAGCCGTATGCTTGCTTGGCAGCTTCTCTTGATTCCCTATTTCGTTTTTGGTTATAATCTATTTCACTGCCTTTTGTTGCGTATTCTTAAGGTTGGTGTCTGTATCATTTATTATAGCCTGTTGTAAGACAAGTTGATTTGCTGTTGCGCCATACTGAAAAACATTGCTAGTTTAGGAAAGTTAAAATGCTATGTTGGTGGTCGTATAAAGGCTTCTGTCCCTCATTAGGTGACAGAGAATATTAAGGAATAAATGACTCTCAATGTGTGCTGCTAAGAACTTACCTAAGTACTAGTTTGAGATGGAGTAGCAGGCTTGCGCAAGGAACCCCAGTGGATATGGTTCTTGCATATTTCAGTGAGGTGTTTTCTATGCAGTACTGTTAAGTGGCTTGTAGTGGACCTTTTATGGAGGATTAGAGGGGTTGAAAATTGGTTAGCAGACTAGGGGTTGAAAGTTGCTTAGCTTACAGGAAGCAAAGGGTAGGGTTAATAGGGTACTGTCCAGTAAAAAAAAAAAAAAAAACAGAGTACTGCAAGTTCAGATCAGTACTGCTTATGGTATTTGAAAGCCAAAGTGACATTTGGGATGAAGAACAGGACACATGTCCAATGATGGCAAACCTGAAATAGCAATCAGTATCTAAGGAAATAGTCTGTACCCATAATCTTGTAAAGCTGAAGGATTGGTGGACAAAATGCAGTTTAGGATAAATACAAATAGTGTAAGTCATGCACCTCTGCACTGACTCTGAAGGCCAGAGTATTCTGAGACGGAGTGATGGAGCTGTTAAACTGAGGGGAAGAATCAACATCTGAGTGAGTGTTTCCTACATGTTCAGTCATCCAGAATGTTTCAAGTCAGCTCTGACTAAAGAAGAGTATAATGAATTTCATTTCAGAGGCTGCTGACTCTTAAGGGCCCATTTATTAATGTCCTTGTACGTAAAGTGCAGGTGAGCTCCAACCCAGAATAGCATGTACACACTTGGAAGTCATCTATGGAGGAAGATGCTGAGTTGGTTAGAGAACACAGATTAGATGAACATATAGGTGACTAAGAGCATAGGGCTGAAGGATGAAAACAGGCGAGTTTGTTAGGAAGCGATCTCCTCTAGGAAAAAAATAAGTGTAGACTTAGGGTATGAGCACCTTTGTATCATTGAGGAATGATGTCAGAGGTGGGATTGCAATATGGAAGATGGCAAGTAACAGCTTGCGCCAGTGAGGAACAAGGTAAGCAATATATTTGGAAGGGATGATGAGGCCCTTGAATGTGTTACTGAGAGGGTAATGAAAATACAGGTTAATTAAGTGATTTTAGTGAAGTGTTGGTCTGATTGGTGGGGAGCATACAGGCATGAGTAAGATAGATGGGAAAAGTAGGTGCACTGTACCTTGATTGAAACACTCAGAATCTGGAACCTTTGGTCATTATCTTCAACTTTTTCATAAGTCGTGACAAAATCGAGTTTAATATTTACCCTTGCAGCCCCAGGATATGAACACACATTGTTTTTGTAATGTCTTATTCCCCACCTTAGAATATTTGTTAGACTTGCAATCTGCAATATAAAAGACTTGAAACAATAATTTCAGTGCATTTTGCTTTATTAAGTGTTTTAGATCTTTTATTTAGAATAGGTGTATGTTTTTTAATAGAATAAAGTGACCTTTCTTGTATATAAATAGAGAAAAGCTCAGCACCAGATTTCTTCCTAAATATAGTAGCAGTATTTTTTTCCTGTATTGGTCTGTTAATCTGTCTGTTTTCTATGACTGTTTCTCCGTGGGAGGAGAAAAGGGGCATTTTTGATGTTGCTAGAGAGTTAAATTAATAGAATCAAGTATGTGAGCAGTGAAGTACGTTAGAAAGTAAGTTGTGGAATCATTTCCTTAAACAGATTAAAGGATTTTTTTTTACATGATTAGTGCACTGTATCTGTTAAAATCGCAGAATGGGGTGGGGAGTTGGGGGGAGTATCCTCCTCAGTGCACTCTTCCGAGGGGAATTGCAGCCTGTGCTATTGGAATTTTGCAAGGTTGCTACATAGTGAAATATGCTTACTTTTACAAAGCATTTTTTCTTGAACTTCTGTCTTTATTTTTATATCTCTGGCCTCTGCCACATCAGTATGCTTTTGTCTTTTACTTTATTTGGGTCTGCCTTCCCTGAGCTATCCTTGTGCTCCTTGTCTGCATTCTCCTAACATCTTGGTAATCCTCCATTGCACAGATTCAGAACAGTTTGTCCTTGGCTCATTAAGTGACTTTATAGAATTACTTGCACATTTTTAAGTACTTCATGCACTCAGAGGATGGCATCTGCATCTTTCATGTCCATTACTCTGGCTGTCCACACCAGCATACTTTTGATTTTGCCTCTGTCCTATCTTTTTCTAAACTTTTATTTTTATTTAAAAAATATTGGGAAAAAAATCCTTACTCTGCATTACCGTATTCCTATTAATAAAATCTAATGACATAAAACTTAATCCAGAATCACTCATAACATCAGTAAAAAAAATATTAACTTGCACCTAACCTTTCGTATTAATTTCAGCATAGCTTGGTAAACCTAAATAGCACAAACAGCAAATTGTTCTCACTGGAACAGTGATCTGTAATTCGCATCCTGCCTTTGCTGTTTAGAGTGTTGTGGCTAAAAGATGAGGGTTGTGTCTCAAGTTAAAAACATTGGAACTCCTTGCATACAAGTGTGTGTGTGTGGGGGGGGGGGGGGGGTAATGCTATCATTCAAAAAGAATGCACTCATTTACAGAACACTAGTTGGATAGAAACCCAAGTTGGTTAGTAGTTGAGATCATCGTGGGTAACCGTGTAAAGTTGTACTTTAACATCAAAAGGGTTGCACAGAAAAGCCATAGGCAAAAACAACAGACTTTCCAACCGGTCTCTTCTATGTAATTCTTAGACCTCCTATGAAGGGCATTTAAGTTGCATTGGATATGGAGAGTATACACTGTTTCATAGGGAAGTATGTGAGAATATACAGGGGAAAAAAACTGTGGTCATTTGAAGAAATAACTGTATTCCCTTCTTTTGATAATACTTTATAGCCAAAACTCTGTACTACTCCCGCGATAACGAAGGGTGACTGTAGAATTTTTTAGTCTGCATGCCTAACCATAACCTATAAGAACTGTGGTTTAATTCCAAATTAAGCTGTATCCTTCTAAAGGACAATTCTAGATTCCATTGCAGACAAACATTTTCCATCTTCATTGCAGGATAAATCTCATGTTTTTGTGGACAAAATGATTCCCTTGTAAGTAGTAGTAGCAGTACCAAAGGGGCCCTGGGCCACATTTTTGTTCTGATTGCCCCATGTATAACATTACATGAGAATTTTTCAGAATATTCAATCGTGTCTGAAGTCAAGCAGAGAATACTCTAGAATCCTCAGTTCCGATGTTAAAATCAGGAAGGAGAGGACAGCAGGTAGAGTCTTGAAGGAATTGTGTGTGATTCTTATATGCCAGTTGAGTTAATGAGATCTGTAAAGGTAACACACTTTAGTAGAGATTCTTCTTTCCCAGGTTAAAGTAGATCTCCAGCAGTAATCATTTTGCAAAATGTCAGCAGCCACATACAGAAATGAGACCTCAACCAGTTGCTTTTTTGATAACCAGGAAGAATGTTAAAGGGCCATTATGTTGGTGGATGTGATTTCAACACATGGAAGATTTCTTCTGCTTTTGGATCGGTAACTTTAAACAGAGCTAGATGCAGAGCAAGACCTGAAGGAAAAAGAATCTTGGATTGGAGTTCAGTCTTCATTGCTTATAGGAGTAAGACTGACAGAACTTGGTCCAGCAGTGAAAATGTTACTAGTCTTCGCAGTCCTTCCCTTGTAGCCAGAATGCTGTGTTGCAAATTACTCCGTTCCAGGTCTCTTCAGCCACTAGCATTTGCCTTGCTCAAGAAAACTGTCCCAGGCTACAGACATGAAAAAGCATTTCTTGAGTTTTTATGCACGTTCTTGCTGAAAACATTGTTTATCTTGTTTCATGTCTAAAAAGCTCAGTACACCCCCCCCCCCCCCACACATTTGTCTGCCCCTTTGGCATAATTTTTTTCTTTAAACATGCAACTTATTTTTTTGTTAATATTATATTAGGTATAGTTCTTTTTTTATGAACACATTTACTGAATTATCACTTCTTACACAGGCAGACATGCATTTATATAAAAGAAAACTATATTGACATGTTCACATTTACAAACACATCGCATAGATTGATTATTCATTTGTACAATATACATAAATTGGTAAATTCTTTCCCTTAAACCTCATCCCTCCTCCAAAACCCTTTTCTGCATGTATCGTTCCCAGTTTCTATTTTTTCTGTGTAATTTGCCCGTACCCTTTTCTTAAGATCCCACTTCCAGATGTTTGTGTTTCACTCATTACAATTGGGTTATCCTGCTGGCAGGCTACCCACAGTCGGCCTGAATTCCAAAGTCTAGGTCCAGCGTCAGTGCGCCAGGGGTATAAAAGATGCAGCAGACGCCATTTTCTTCAGTCTTTCTTGCCGCGCAGTGCCCGAAGCAAAAGCAGTTCGCAAGTGCTGGTCGGCCGACTCCTGAGATTTTCAAGTTCAAATTTCAGATCCGAAGTCTTCATTAAAAGCCAAGTACCCCATTGGGGAAACTTTTTTCTTGCTCCAGACCAATGTCAGAAAAAGTTAATTAATTGTATTTCTTGTGGAATGCAAATACCTCATAAGGATTTTCATGCTTACTGCATTCCTTGCCTAGGCCCTGACCATGACGTTGCTAGTTGTTGGTTTTGTGCTAGATTTAACCAACGCACTATTAAGTGTCGGTACGATTTTGCATTTCATTACTTTGGCAGAAGATTTAATTATATAATGCCGTCGGAGCAGCCGACTACCGGAGTTTACAAAAAATGTAAAGAAAAAGAAGACTACAGGCATCCGAGGTCCAAAACCAACTAGGCTTCTTCTAGGCCAGTCGCCGGTTCTCAGTGAGGCGCTTTCGCAGCCCCTGACTACTGCTACTTTAGAGCCGCAGGCCGATACCGACTCCCACGTGGAGTCCGCCAGGCCTACAGAAACTCAAGGTATTGGACCTTCGGAAACTTTTCCCTCAGATGGGTCCGGAGCCGCTGAGCAGGCACCGGCTTCTGAGGGCGTTTTCAGGCCTACACAATTATATGTTAAAACTACTTCAGCTTCAAAGGCAAAGACTAAAGCAGCTTTAAAGACAAAGAAACAAGTACAACAACCCCATGGACAGGCCTCCATGCCTAAAAAACAGATGCTCAAAATGGCCGAAGACCTGATTACTTTGACCAGGGGTGTTCTCATCCCCCTCCTCACAAGAGGCCTAGGCAAGAGGTAAAATATGAATCTTCAGATCAGGTTTCCATTTCATCTGATTCCTCTTCTGATTAGGAATACACTCTCTTCCTTATGAGGATTCTGATGCTGAAAAGTCCATCCCCTCAGCTTCTTCTGAGGATTATTCTTTTGGAGAAACACTGCATACCATGAGGGAGCATTTCCACTGGGAGAGCCAAGATTATTCAGAATGTAAGAAAAGGATGAGACTTTCTTTTACTGCCTCAGCACAGGCCCCTGGCTATTCCACCTGTGCTAGACATTGTAGATGTATTTTCAGAGGCCGGTCTGACTCCTGACTCCTTACCTCCAGCTCCTGTTAAGCCAGACATACTACAGGGTTCCAGACTCTCACAAATTTCTTTTTAAAAACCCTGCTGCTGACCCAGAAACTCTTTCAGAGTCCCAAGTGGGTCAAGGCTTCCACTGCAAAAAACCCTACCCCCCCCCCTGACAGATTCCAGGGCTCTGGACAGATGGGGAAAAAAATTACACTTCTGTTACCTTTGCTATAAGGGCTTTAAATTGTCAGTTTCATATGCTTAAATATCAGCAATACATTGTCACTGCTTAAACAGAAAATGTTGACAAATTCTGAATGTGGAGAAAATAAAGAAATGCAGGATTTATTGCATGCAGCTGAACAAGTTGGAAAGCATACTTTACAATGTGGCTTTGATTCTTGGGAGGCCTCCTGCAGAGCTGCTGTTATGGGTTCTGTCATTAGGAGGCATGCTTAGTTAAAGGAACAGAATCTGCCTGGTCATATTAAAGCAAAATTATTAGATGCTCCATTACAGCATGATACCTTGTTTGGTGTTAAAGCAGAAGAGGTGTTGAAGAAAATGGAGGACAAAGCCAAATCTATGCAAACAGTCCAGGATTTCTTACAGGTACAACCTCCAAGATTTAGCAGACACTGGCCTACAAAGAATTGGTCCTTTCCAGTGTCACAGACCACAAAGAGGCAGATACAGACGCCCTAGAGGCAGATCCCAGCCCCAAGGCTCATACAGGTCTAAACAATGGGGTGCTTCTACCTCCAAAAGCGGAGAAGACAAATCACAGCCATACAGAAAGAGTTCCAATGACTTCCCCCTGCTGGTGCCAAGCACTTATCTTCTGGCAGCTCCTTTAGGGGGAAAACTAGCACTTTTTTTTTCTCAAAACTGGCACCTAATCACCCAGGACAAATGGGTCTTGGAACATAGTGTCACAAGGTTGCAGGTTCCACTTTCACACCCTGCCAAGGGCAAACGGTATGCCAGACCTGCCAAATCATCAATGGGCAGAGGCACACAAACAAGTTTCATCCCTCATGGACATGAGGGCCATTCAGCAAGTACCACAGCAAGAGCAGGGACAAGGATTTTACTCAAGACTTTTCTTGGTGCCCAGAAAGGACAAAGCCTGGAGGCCAATACTGGACCTATCAATTCTAAACACATACCTGGATATTCCAAAATTCAAAATGTTGACTCTGCAGCAGCTTCTGCCCATGCTGGGCAAGAAGGCTTGGCTTGTAACTTTAGACCTAAAAGAGGCATACCTTCATGTCCCAATCAGACAATCATGCAGAAGATACCTCAGATTCATAGCTGGCTCAATGCACTACCAGTTCTCTGCGCTGCCTTTTGGCTTATCTACTGCGCCCAGGGTCTTTACAAAATGCCTGGCACCAGTAATTGCATTTTGCAGACAAAGGAATACAGATATAGCCTTACTTGGACGACTGCCTTATTCAAGCAAAGAACAAGGACATACTACTACAGCATCTGGCATTTGTAAAAAGATTATTAACATGCCTTGGGTACACAGTAAACGAAAAGAAATCAAAACTTATACCCTCTCAAGAAATAATATTCCTGGGTACCAGCTTAAATACAACTGCCCAGATGGCTTATCTCACGCCAGACAAACAAAGGCAACTGACTACTTATTTCAAAAAGTTGGCAACAAACACAGTTAACTGCAAGAAAAAATCTGCAGGCTTTGGGCTTCATGGCATCCTGCATTCTGCTAATTCCATATGCAAGACTGCATATGAGGATACTACAATGGTATCTAAAAAGTGTTTGGACTCTACATTGCCACAGCCTGGAAACAATAATTACACTCATTCCCTGCCAGCAACAGGAGTTTCGATGGTGGGCAAAGGCCTGTCACCACAACAAGGGGCAGCCATTCACCATACCCCCAGCCAGGCAGACACTGACAACAGATGCATTGGATTATGCCTGGGGGACCCACATGGCAGGAAGATGTATTCAGGGCTCATGGTCCGCAATCCAAATGCATCTCCATATCAATCAAAAAGAGATGCTAGCTGTTCAAAATGACTTGACAGCCTTCAAGGACCTTCTTCATCCAGGACAACAACTGATAAAGATGGACAATACTACAGGCATGTGGTACATAAAGCAGGGAGGAACACATTCCTACCCCCTTTGCAGACTAGCCATGACTTTGTGGGACACAGCATTGACTTACCAAGTACATCTGCAAGCACAATTCCTGCCAGGAAAGAAAAATACTCTGGCAGACGAACTAAGCAGAAACCTCATGGATCCCCACGAGTGGAAATTTATCCACAAGTCTTCAACATGTTAAGGAATTGGGGATGCCCAGACATAGATCTATTTGTCTCCCCTCACAACTGCCAACTACAGGGATTCTGCACAAGGACTTATCACAAGCAAGCATGGAAAGTGGATGCTCTGTCTTTCAGCTGGAAAAACCTAACCGTATATGCCTTTCCCCCACTGCCTCTCCTCCCCAAGGTACTCCTAAAGGTCAGACGAGAAGCCAAAAATTATTCTGATAGCCCCAGACTGGCCCCACCAGCACTGGTACCCAAACCTAAGGAACTTGACTCAATGCCCAGCATGGACATTACCTCAAATTCCTCACTTACTGACCCAACAAAACAATCAGATCCTGCACAGCCAACTCAGGACCTTAAATCTGGCAGCATGGCGGATAATGTAGCTTTTCAAAACACCCCTCTCTCTCTAAAGCAGTGATGGATGTTATCTTGGAGGCCCAGTACTGGAAAATCTTATGCAGAAAAATGGAAGAGATTCTGTGCTTGGAACCAGGCACAAGGAATTGACGTGACTGATGTTCATCGTGCATACAGCTGCAGTCATAACTGATGGGTTCTGCCGTCAGGCGGGTCCTCGGTCGGCCGAATTCCAAAGTCTAGGTCTGGCGTCAGTTGTCGTCGCTTCTTCCCTGACGTCAGTGCGACAGGGGTATAAAGGAGCCAGCCGAGGCCATTTTCTTCAGTCTTTCTTGCCGCGCGGTGCCCGAAGCAGAAGCAGTTCGCAAGTGCCGGTCGGCCAGCTCCTGAGATTACAAAAATTTGGAAACCAAAGTCTTCTTGAAAGCTAAGTACCCCGTTGGGGAAACTTTTCTTGCCTCAGACCGATGTCAGACAAAGTTAATAATTGTATTTCTTGTGGGAAGCAAATACCGCATAAGGATTTCCATTCCCTCTGTATACCTTGTTTAGGCCCAGACCACGACGTCTCGGTCTGCCGTTTTTGTGCTACATTCAACAAATGCACCATTAAGCATCAGACTGAGTTCGCCCAGCATTATTTTGGCAAAACATTTAACTATATTATGTCATCGGATACTCCGACTCCAGTTTTGTCTAAAAAAATGCAAAGATGAGGACCGACACACGAGGTCCGTGGCCTCTACCGACACCATGCCAAAGCCGACTAGACGTGCTCCGGTTCTCAGTGAGGCGCCTACGCAGCCCCTGACTACCGACGACACTTCTTTGACGGTGTCTCCTGTGCCCGAGGTCGCAGGCTCCTCGGCCCACACCCCGACTACAGATACCGAAGCCACTCTTGGCATTGAAACTCAGAATGTGGACAGGTCCACCTCCACTCAAGGTGTCTTCAGAACTTCCTGTTCTTTCTCCATCAAGGCTTTCACTAAGTCTAAAGCAGCCATGCACTCTGAGACCAGCTACACAAGGCCCATCTCCAGGCCCCATGCCTAAGAAACAGATGCTTAAAATGGCTCAGGATTTAATTACTCTTATCAGAGGTTCTCAGCCCCCACTGGACAAAAGGCCCAGAGTGGAGGAAGATTCCCCCTCTGATCAGGGCTCCATTATTTCAGAGCACTCTGATCAGGAACATTCTTACTCCCCTTTTGAAGATTCTGATGCGGAGGAGTCCATCCCTTCTGTATCCCCCCCCTGAGGATTACTCATATGGGGAAACTTTGCATACCTTAAGGGAACACTTCCGCTGGGAAGGCCAAGATTATTCAGATTCCAAGTAAAGGCTTAGGGAATTTCTCTTGCTACCTCAGCACAGGCCTCTGGCTATACCTCCTGTCTTGGACATCCTAGATGGTTTACTCTGAGGCCTGCCTTAACCCGGACTCTCTACCTCCAGCTCCAGTTAAGCCTGACAGGTACTACAGGGTTCCTGACTCGCACCAATTTCTATACAAAAGCCATGCTGCTGACCCAGAAACCATCTCACAGGGCCCCAAGGGAGTTGAGGCCTCCATTGCTAAAAATCCATTACCTTCCGAGAGAGATTCCAGATCCTTAGAAAGGTGGGGAAAAAAGGTATATACCTCGGCTACCTTAACCATGAGGGCCTTAAACTGTCAGTTCCATATGCTAAAATACCAACAGTTTTTATCACATTTGAAAAGTAAAATGTCACAACCTGAACAACCAGACTTGAAGGAGTTGCAGGATTTGATGCATAGTGCAGAACAAGTGGGTAAGCATACCTTACAATGTGGTTTTGATGCTCTAGAGGCCTCATGTAGAGCTGCTGTTGCAGGATCAGTCATACGTGTAGGCATGCCTGGCTCAAGGAACAAGCCTTGCCTGATCATGTCAAAGCTAAATTACTGGACTCCCCTCTTCAAAAGGATGTACTATTTGGTGCGAATGCTGAGGAGGTATTAAGGAAAATGGAGGAAAAGGCTAAATAAATGCAAACAAATTTTCTACAGGTACAACCCCCACGTTTTAGTAGAAATTGGCCTTCCAAAAACTGGTCCTTTCCTGCCATGGACAGACCCCAAAGAGGCAGATACAGGCGCCCGAGGGGCAGAGGACAATCCCAAGGATCGTTTAGAGGCAAACAATGGCAAGCTCCTACACAGAGGTGATGAGGATAACTCGCAATCTTTCAGAAAGCAAACCCAATGACTTTCCCCTTTGCATGCTAACCAAGTCTCAAATGGCAGCCCCCTTAGGAGGAAAGCTGGCATTATTTTCAAAAAATTGTCATATTGTCACAAAGGACAAATGGATCCTGGACATTATAAACAGAGGCTACAAATTCCATTTTCACACCCTTCCAAAAATGAGGCATGCCAAACCTGCCACACAAAGGGCAGAGGCACAAAGGCAAATTACAGATCTCCTAAACATGAAAGCTATTCAAGAGGTACCTACGCATGAACAAGGTAAAGGTTTTTATTCCAGGCTATTTCTGGTACCAAGGAAGGGAAAAGATTGGAGACCTATTTTGGACCTATCTATCCTAAACACATTTCTTCTCGTACCAAAATTCAAGATGCTCACTCTACAGCAACTTCTTCCCATGCTGGGCAAGGAGTCTTGGCTGGTAACATTGGACCTCAAGGAGGCATACCTGCATGTCCCAATCAGACAAAATTGCTGAAGGTACCTCAGATTTCTTGCAGGTTCAACCCATTATCAATTCTCTGCATTGCCCTTTGGCTTATCTACTGCGCCCAGAGTATTCACGAAATGCCTGGCATCAGTAATTGCCTACTGCAGACTTCAAGGGATACAAATATACCCCTATTTGGACGACTGCCTGATCCAGGCGGACAGCAAGCACATTCTTCTGAAACATCTGGCTTATGTAGTAATGTTGTTGAACTCTCTGGGATACACAGTCAACAAAAAGAAATCAAGGCTAATACCCTCTCTGAAGATAATTTTCCTGGGTGCCAATTTGGACACAAACACCCAGATGGCCTACCTCATGCCAGAGAAGCAGGGGCAACTAATTCAATACTTCAGAAAACTAGCAAATTGCACCAGGCTGACTGCAAGGAAAATCCTGCAGGCTCTGGGATTCAATGCATCTTGCATCTTACTTAATCCCATGTGCAAAGCTGCATATGAGGAAACTACAATGGTACCTAAAAAACATATGGCCTCAACACAGCCACAGTTTGGAAACAATAATACCACTAATTCCATGTCTGCAAAAGGAATTTCTGTGGTGGGCTCAAGCATGTCAAACAAACACAGGTCTTCCATTTAGCAAGCCTCAAGCAAATCAAGTCCTCACAACAGACGCCTCGGACTACGCCTGGGGGGCGCACATGACCGATCGGTGCATTCAGGGCAAATAGTCCCAAAAAGAAAAGCACCTTCACATCAATCAAAAGGAAATGCTAGCAGTAATAAATGCTATTATAGCTTTCAAGGACCTTCTACAACCAGGTCAACTATTGATAAGAACGGACAACACCACAGTTATGTGGTACATAAACAAACAGGGAGGAACACATTCTTACCCCCTATGCAGACTGGCCATGTCACTTTGGAAAATGGCCATGGACTTACAAATGGAACTACAAGCACAGTACTTGCCAGGCAAGGAAAACACGCTGGCAGACAACCTAAGTAGGAATGACAGATCCACACGAATGGAAATTGCATCCAAAAGTTTTTACAGAAATAATCCAAGAATGGGGAAGGCCAGACATAGATCTCTTTGCCTCCCACAAAAATCATCAATTGACAAAATTCTGCTCAAGGACTTTCCATCCAAGGCCTGGAGAGTGGACGCTCTCTCTTTCAGTTGGACATCAATGACAGTTTATGCCTTTCCACCTCTTCCTCTGATGCCCGAAGTTCTATTGAAAACCAGAGCAGACAGACCAAAGATGATTCTCATTGCTCCGGACTGGCCAAGGCAACACTGGTACCCACTCCTGAGGAGCCTGACTCATTCCCCACCATGGACCCTGCCTCTAATGCCTCTTCTTCTGACTCAGCACAGCTTCAAAACTCTTCACAGCCGGCTAAAAACACTCAATCTAGCCGCATGGAAGATTCCTTAGCATCACAACAGGCCCTACTCTCCAAGAAGGTGCAGAATGTCATTTTGGAGGCCAGAAGGCCATCAACTAGAAAAGCTTACTCCGCAAAATGGAAACTGTTTTGTGTCTGGAATGAGAAAAAGGGCCAGGATCCTGGAAAACTGAATTTACCTCAAATACTACAATATTTGGCTGAGCTGCTAAGCAGTGGACTTTCATTCTCCTCCATCAAAATCCATGCCTCAGCCATTTCTGCAGAATACAACACTGATCCACCTTTATTCTCTCACCCTCTCTTAAGACAGTTCCTCAGAGGGGCTAAGAATTTAACACCTCCAAGGAAACAACCAATACCTGCTTGGGATCTTAATTTCATTTTGGAAAAACTGACCTTGCCTCCCTTTGAGCCAGCCGCCTCATCAGATTTGCAATATTTGTCCTGGAAAACAGCTTTCCTTCTGGCTATCACCTCAGCTCGTAGAGTTTCAGAACTACAGGCTCTCATGGCTGTCCAGCCTTTTATCATCTTCCATCAGGACCGAGTTTCCTTACGAACCAACCCGTCCTTTATGCCTAAAGTGGTATCCAGGGTAGCTTTAAATCAGGCCATACATTTACCTACTTTTTATCCTAATCCTCAAAACAAAGGGGAGAGATTACTACATTCCTTGGACATCCACAGACAACTGCGTTATTTGGACAGAGCAAAGCCTTTCAGAAAATCAGAACAGCTCTGTGTCCTATGCGGTAGGAGCTCAAGGAAAGCCAATTTCAAAATGGATAGCCCACTGCATACGCTTTTGCTATTCCTTTCATGGCAAAACTGTTCCTACAGGCATTAGAACTCATTCCACCAGGGCCACAGCCACCTCTGCAGCCTTCCTCAGAGGAGTTCCTACCAAGGATATTTTGGAAGCAGCCACTTAGAGTTTTGTGCATACCTTCTCCAAGCACTACAACCTACCATTATACTCCAAATCTAGAGCAGGCTTTGCCACTGCAGTCTTGCAGGGCATTTTGGCTCCTAGTTCCACCTAGTGCCTACCACCCCTTTCTTAGCTTTGGGATTCTACCCATCAGTTATGACTGCAGCTGTATGCACGATGAACATAGTACAGTTTTGTACCTACCATAAATGTAGATGTTAGAGTGCTAATACAGCTGCAGTCCAGGTTTCCCTCCCTCCTTCCCCTCTTGGGACAGGCCTATAGGCTAACACATCCTCATACAACCTGATTGGGGTATTCATTTATGATGTATTTGCTTGCAACTACTGTATTTTGATTATATTGCACTGCATTATTACACAAATTTATGTATTGCCTTCCTTCTGGGGGCACCTGACATCTGGGGCAAGAAAAACTGAAGAAAATGGCGTTGGCTGGTTCCTTTATACCCCTGTCGCACTGACGTCGGGGAAGAAGCGACGACAACCGACGCCGGACCTAGACTTTGGAATTCGGCTGACCGAGGACCCGCCTGACGGCAGGAGAACCCATCAGTTATGACTGCAGCTGTATTAGCACTCGAACATCTACATTTATGGTAGGTACAAAACTGTACTTTCCGAATATCCTTCAGATTTTGCAATACTTGACTGAGATGCTGGACAAAGGACTATCCTTTTCATCAATTAAGATTCATGCCTCTGCCATTTCAGCTCATTACAATACAGAGCCACCTATTTTTTTCTCATCCTTTATTAAGGCAGTACCTCAGAGGAGCCAAAAACTTAGGCCTCCAAGGAGATCACCACTACCTGCATGGGACCTCAATTATGTCTTGGCAAAACTCACTCTGCCTCCTTTTGAATCAGCTGCTACAGCTGATATAAAATTGTTATCATGGAAAACAGCTCTGCTCCTAGCAATAACCTCTGCAAGACTAGTCTCAGAGCTACAGCCACTCATGGCTGTTGAACCTTTTATCATTTTCCATCCAGATAGGGTTTCTCTAAGGGCAAACCCCACAATTATGCCTAAGGTAGTGTCCAGTGTGGCCCTCAACCAAACTATTAATTTGCCTACCTTTTATCCAAACCCAAAGAATAAGGGTGAGAAACGTCTGCATTCTTTAGACATACACAGACAACTGCACTTCTTGGACAGAACCAAAGCTTTCAGAAAGACTGAGCAATTACTGGTAGCATATGCTGCAGGATCACAAGGAAAGGCTACAAAGCATACTATTTCAAAGTGGATAGGTCACTGCATTCGTTTACGCTATTCTCAACATGGCAAGTCAGTGCCTAAGGGCATTAGGCCACATTCAACCAGAGCAGCAGCCACTTCAGCAGCCTTCCTCAGGGGGAGTCCCAACCAAAGACAATTTTATAGGCTGCAACCTGGAGTTCAGTGCATACTTTTACAAAGCACTACCACTCTACTCCAAATCCAGGGCAGGCTTTGCCACTGCAGTTCTGCAGGGCCTCATAACCGCTCCTAATTCTATTTAGTTCCAGCTTTGGGATTCAACCCAATTGTAATGACTGCAACAGTGAAACATGATTAACATAGTACAGTTATGTACCTAACATAAATGTAGATGTTCGAGTGTATTCACTTTTGCAGTCCAGGTTACCCACCCACCATCCCCCTTATCTTTGCTGGAACTTATCTGTACTTCTCTATTCTATACAACCTATGTGGTGTATTTGCTCGTAGATGAAGGAAACTTGTTACTTGGTGCATACATGCTTTATAGACATTTTTAGCCTACCCTTTTGGGGGCACCTGAAATCTGGGGCAAGAAAAACTGAAGAAAATGGCGTCTGTTGCATCTTTTATACCCCTGGCGCACTGACGTCAAGGAGGAGGCAACAGCAACTGACGCCGGACCTAGACTTTGGAATTCAGGCCGACTGCGAGTAGCCTGCCAGCAGGATAACCCAATTGCAATGACTGCAACAGTGCATACACTCTAACATCTACATTTATGGTAGGTACACAACTGTACTTTAATCTCTGTCAATATTCACTGCTTCAAATACAGTTGATTTAGCCTCTGATTTCCATTTTCTAGTCATGGCTTTTTGGCAACTTTGAGAATTAAACTTAACAAGACTTGCTATGTCTAGGCAATTCAGATTCTGTGTCCCAGCTTGAAAAATATTGTATGGATGTTCATTGTGTTACCCTGCTGCAGTCATCACACTTGGGTTATCCTGCCGTCAGGCGGTCCCGCAGTCGGCCCGAATTCCAAAGTCTTGGTCCGGCATAGGTTGCTGTTGCTTCTTCCCTGACGTCAGTGTGTCAGGGGTATACAAGAGGCATCCAACGCCATTTTCTTCAGTCTTTCTTGCCGCGCAGTGCCCGAAGCAGTTCGCAAGTGCAGGTCAGCCGATACCTGAGATTTTCGATTTGAATTTCAGTCTGTAGTCTTCAGTAAAGCTAAGTACCCCATTGGGGAACATTTTCTTGCCTCAGTCCGATGTCAGAAAAAGTTAATTGCATTTCTTGTTGGAAGCAAATACCTCATAAGGACTTCCATTCCTATTGTATTCCTTGCCTAGGCCCAGACCACAACGTCACAGGTTAATAAACACCATCAAACTGTTTTGACTTCGCACTGCATTACTTTGGTAGGAAATTCAATTGCATCATGCCGTCGGAGCAACCGACGACCGCAATTCATAAAAAAAATGCAAGGATAAGGACAGGCAGCCTAGGAATAAGTCAGACCCCGAGGCCTCAGCTGGGCCTGTCGCCGGCTCTCAGGTTTTCAGTGAGGTGCCTATGCAGCCCCTGACTACCGCAGAGCTGGAACCCCAGGCAGCTGCCGACTCCCACGCAGAGTCTACTAGGCTGACGCAGCCATCTACCGACACTGGAGCAGATTTAGACACCGGTGCAGAGGAAACGCCTTCAGTTGCCGAAGGTGTCTTCAGAGTACACTCACCATTAAATCTTATGCTAAACTTAAAACTCCTTTAAAACCTAAGAAAACTGTTCATCAATCTACAGGTCAAGGCCCCATGCCTAAGAAACAGATGCTTAAGATGGCTGAAGATCTCATTACCCTTACCAGGGGTTCCCATCCCCCTCCTGATAAAAGACCAAGACAAGAGGAGGATTATGCATCCTCTGACCAGGTTTCTCTCTCCTCAGATTCTTCTGAAGAATAGGATTACACTTTTCCACCTTATGAGGATTCTGATGCTGAAGATTCTATTCCCTCAGCATCTCCCCCTGAAGACTACTCCTTTAGGGGAACATTACATACCATGAGGGAACATTTCCACTGGGAAGGCCAGGATTACTCGGATTCTAAGAAAAGGCTCCGAGGGTTCCTTCTATTACCCCAGCACAGACCCCTTGCTATTCCTCCTGTTTTAGATATTGTGGATGATGTCTACTTGGAGTCTAGTTTAAATCCAGACTCACTACCTCCTGCTCCAGCCAAACCAGACAGATACTACAGAGTACCTGACTCTCACAAATTCCTTTATAAAAGCCCTGTAGCTGACCCAGAAACCATATCTCAGGGTCCTAAGGGAACAAAGGCTTCTATGGCTAAACATTCTGTGCCCTCAAAGAGATTCCAGAGCCTTAGATAGATGGGGAAAGAAAATATACACCTCTGCAACTCTGGCTATGAGAGCATTAAATTGTCAGTTTCACATGTTGAAATATCAACAATTCCTGATGTCTCAGTTAAAACAAAAAATGAGCACACAACTGCCTGAGTTCAAGGAAATGCAGGATCTGTTGCATGCAGCTGAACAGGTGGGCAAGTATACTTTACAATGTGGATTTGATTCACAGGAAGCTTCCTGTAGAGCAGCTGTTACTGGCTCAGTCATTCGTAGACATGCTTGGTTAAGAGCAAACCCTCCCTGACCATGTTAAAGCAAAATTATTAGATGCACCTTTACAACAGGATGTATTATTTGGTGTCAAAGCAGAAGAGGTTTTAAAGAAAATGGAGGATAAGGCTAAATTTATGCAAACTGTCAAGGATTTCTTGCAGGTACAACCCCCTCGCTTCAGCAGAAATTGGCCAACAAAACATTGGTCCTTTCCAGCTTCAGACAGATCACAGAGGGGCAAATACAGATGCCCAAGGGGCAGAGGTCAGTCACAGGGCCCTTACAAACCTCACCAATGGGGTTCTGCTACCCAGAAAGGAGAAGACAGACCCCAAGCTAACAGAAGGCAGACACAATGACTATCCTCAAACTGCCAAGCAAATCTCTCCTGGCAACACCCTTGGGAGGAAAGCTAGCATTTTTTGCAGACAACTGGCACATCATCACAAAAGACAAATGGGTTCTAAACATCGTCTCTCAAGGATACAGATTCCACTTTCATACCTTACCAAGGATCAAAGGAATGCCAAACCTGCCACCAAGTCAATGGGCAGAGGCACAAAAACAAATTACAGCTCTCATGAACATGAGCCATTCAACAGGTACCTACACAGGAGCAGGGACAAGGATTTTACTCAAGACTCTTCCTAGTTCCAAGAAAGGACAAAGCATGGACACCCATTCTGGATCTTTCAATTTTGAACACCTATCTGCAAGTACCAAAATTCAAGATGCTAATACTACAGCAGCTTCTTCCTATGCTGGGCAAGAATGCTTGGCTAGTCACTTTGGACCTCAAGGAGGCATACCTGCATGTCCCTATCAGACAAAATGGCAGAAGATACCTCCGCCTCATTGCAGGTTCAACGCATTATCAATTCTCTGCACTGCCCTTTGGCTTATCTACTGCGCCCAGGGTCTTCACAAAATGCCTGGCACCAGTAATTGCATACTGCAGACAGAGGAATTCAAATATACCCATACCTGGAAGACTGTCTTATTCAATCAGAAAGCAAGGACATTCTTTTACAGCATCTGGCATTTGTCAAACACCTAAGTTGCGTAGGGTACACAGTAAACAAAAAGAAATCAAAACTAGTGCCCTCACAAAACATAACATTCCTTGGTGCCAGCTTGAATCCAACTGCCCAGATGGCTTATCTCACGCCAGACAAACGACAACTGTTTCAATATTTCAAAATAATGGCAACAAAGACCCAACTCCCTGCAAGAAAAATTCTGCAGGCCTTGGGATTTATGGCATCTTGCATTCTACTAATAACATTTGCAAAACTGCATATGAGGAAATTACAATGGTACCTGAAAAGTGTATGGACTCAGCACAGCCGCAGCTTGGAAACAATGATTCCACTCATTCCCTGCCTTCAACAGGAGTTTCTGTGGTGGGCACAGGCATGTCACCTCAACAAGGGTCAACCTTTCACCTTACCCACAGCCAGGCAAACTGACAACAGATGCATCGGACTATGTCTGGGGAGCACACATGGCAGAACAGTGCATTCAGGGCAAATGGACTACAGATCAGAGACACTTGCATATCAATCAGGAAGAAAGACTAGCAGTGCAGAATGCCCTAACAGCTTTCAAGGACCTTCTACACCCAGGACGACTACTAATAAGGACAGACAACACCACAGTTATGTGGTACATAAACAAGCAAGGGGGCACACATTCCTACCCTCTATGCAGGCAAGCAATGACCTTGTGGAACACTGCACTGTCTTACCAGGTTCAATTACAAACACAATTCCTGCGAGGAAAGAAAAACACATTGGCAGATGACCTAAGCAGAAACATCATGGATCCACACGAATGGAAACTAGATCCACAAGTATTTGCAATGATAGCTCAAAAATGGGGATGCCCAGACATAGATCTGTTTGCAAGCCCCCACAACCACCGACTTCAAAAATTTTTCACAAGGACCTTCCATCCACTAACTTGGAAAGTGGATGCTCTCTCATTCAGTTGGAAAACATTAACAGTGTATGCCTTCCCTCCACTGCCTCTTCTAGCAAAGGTACTGCTGAAAGTCAGATTAGAGAGGCCACAAATGATTCTCGTTGCACCAGACTGGCCATGCCAACATTGGTTTCCAATTTTAAGGACCATGGCCCAGGGCCCACCATGGATTTTGCCACAAATTCCTCACCTGCTCACCCAGCGAGACAATCTGATTCTACACAGCCAGCTCAAGACTTTAAACCTGGCTGCATGGCGAATTACCTAAGCAACCAGCCAACACCTTTATCCATAGCTGTTATGGATGTCATTCTGGAGGCCAGGAGGCCCAGCACCAGGAAAACCTATTCAGACAAATGGAAAAGATTTTGCTCCTGGAACCAGGCTAAAGGCCTAAATCCCCTGGAGCGGAATATTCCTCAGATTCTACAATATTTAACTGAGATGTTACACAAAGGACTTTCCTTTTCATCTATTAAGATCCACGCCTCAGTAATTTCAGCTCATTACAGCACGGATCCCCCTTTATTTTCACATCCACTCCTAAGACAGTACCTCAGAGGGGCTAAGAACTTAAGACCGCCAAGGAGAGCTCCAACACCTACTTGGGATCTCAATTTTGTCCTGGAAAAATTTACACTACCGCCCTTTGAACCAGCTTTTTCAACTGATTTAAAATTTATTTCATGGAAAACTGCCCTACTACTAGCAATAACCTCAGCTAGAAGAAGTCTGAGCTACAGGCACTAATGGCAGTGGAACCTTTCCTCATTTTTCATCAAGACAGAGTTTCTCTACGAACTAATCCTTCCTTTATGCCAAAGGTGGTATCCAGTGTGGCCCTAAACCAAACCATTCACTTGCCCAACTTCTTCCCAAATCCCCAGAACAAAGGAGAAAGACTCCTGCACTCTGGACATTCACAGGCAATTACGTTACTACTTGGATAAAACTAAGGCTTTCAGAAAAACTGACCAGCTCTTTGTAGCCTATGCTACAGGATCACAAGGAAAAGCCATCTCAAAACAGACCATTTCTAAATGGATAGGACATTGCATACGTTTCAGCTACACACATCATGGGAAACCAGTACCTGCTAACATTAGGTCCCACTCCACGAGGGCTACAGCTACATCAGCAGCCTTTCTCAGGGGAGTGCCAACCAAGGATATTCTGGAAGCTGCTACTTGGAGTTCAGTGCACACCTTCACCAAACAGCATCACTTACCTCTTTACTCCAAGACTAGAGCTGGTTTTGCCACTGCAGTTTTGCAGGGCCTACTAGCCTCTTCTAACCCTGTTTGACTCCACCTCCCCTCCTTAGCTTTGGGATTCAACCCAAGTATGATGACTGCAGCAGGGTAACACGATGAACATAGTACAGTTTTGTATCTACCATAAATGTAGATGTTAAGTGTTCACCCTGCTGCAGTCCAGGTTACCCTCCCTCCATCCCCTCTGAACTAGCTGAACTTATCTCTACCACTTTATCCTATATTACCTCTGTGGTGTATTTGCTTGTACCTAAGGGTTTTGTTTTATTTTTTATATAGCCATATGTATATGTGTGTGTGTGTGTGTGTATATATATATATGTATGTATATATATATATATATATATATATATATGTATGTATATATGTATATATATATATATATATATATATAAAATATATTTTGCCTACCTATAAGGGGGCACCTGACATCTGGGGCAAGAAAAACTGAAGAAAATGGCGTCGGACGCAGTGACGTCAGGGAAGAAGTGACAGCAACCGACGCCGGACCACGACTTTGGAATTCGGGCCGACTGCGGGGACTGCCTGACGGCAGGATAACCCAAGTGTGATGACTGCTGCAGGTTGAACACTTGAACATCTACATTTATGGTAGGTACAACACTGTACTTTTTTCTTCAGATGTAGTGCTTTAGAAGTGTTTTCCTTGGGTCATTTAGAGTTCCATGGGGTAGTGTACAGTTCATTTTTTCCTGTAACTTTTTGCATACGTTTTGTGGCAAAATTTGACTTGCTTGTGGCAGTGGCGTTGCTGTTTGAGAGTTTGTTCTGTAGTGTTTCAGATTTGGTCTGTGGTAGTCATTACCATTGTTTTTAGTTATGGAAAGGAAACTGGATATGCACATGTAGAGACAGTTCTCCCATAGGACAAAAACTTGAAATGTTTAGAGTGTTTGGGGAGGATCATTTCCACTGAGCTATTTGATATTGTATGCCTCTTTTAAACCTTCTACCTTGAAAGATGAATTATTTACTGCCTGAAAAGCTGAAGATCACCCTAGTTTCCAAGGCTTCTGGGGCATCTTCCTCAACTTCTACATCTCATTCCTCCAAACTTAGCAAGACTGAGGCTTTGGAGCCAGGCATTGATGTCCTGATGAAGAAGATTAGACTAGGTATTTCTGATGAGACTAGGTACTTGCATGCTAGTCATGTCTACGGATGTTGTTTCCATACCTTGAACCAGTAGCATCTCCTTCATAGTCTCTGAATGTGAGCTGAGAACACACAGACTGCACTGTTAAGTCGTGTTCAGGTGTTCTATTTCTGAAGAGCTTTAGCATATAAAGATAAGACTGGTATTTGTGTCAGTGCAACCACATCTGGTTCCAGATCTTCTGCTCTGCTAACATTGGGATGAGTGGAGGTCCTCTTGCTGAAAAAAATGTTTCTGCTTCTGTCCCGGGGATTTTTTCACTGGATCCAGTTCAGATCTTGGTCCCTGTTCAGTCATCAGTGGATTTGAGGTCAAGTGCAGGATCAATTTCAGGGAATATAGCATGTTCCTGAACTTTCACATTGTCAGTAGTGCCATTGGTGTCATTGATATCAGAGTTGCCAAGCTTTGAACCCTTCAGCATCAGATAGGTCGGCATTCCAGGGGTTGACTGTTGGGGTTGAATATTCCATCCTTGGGGTTGTATTTTTTGGCTGTTAGCTTAGTCCATTCATTATAAGCCCATCTGGTTATAAGACTTTTTTCCCGTTTTGATCCCAAGTTTGGGAGATTCTAAAGATATGTGCTAAGGCAGGATGGACCCTAGAAACCTCTTCAGCATCATAACTTGTATTGAAATAGAGTCCTTCCACTCGTCAAGATCATCTTCTTGGGTGGTTCCTCCAGATAAGGTTCAGATGGTGGTGTAATCAACGTGAAAGAATCATGATGTGGTGACTTAAGTAGAAAAGTAGCTTGACGTTATCCTCTGACCTCCTAAAGATTTATCTGCACTTGTTAGTTCTCCAGGGGTAAAGTCCATTGTGGAAGATAGTCACCTTAATGAAAGCTTGTACCCCATGGAGGTCCTCCATCCATCTACTGAAAATGGAGTTGTGCTTTGAGCCAGTTAAGAAAGTGAGTATACTATTCCTCCACTTTTTGTCTGAGGCAGTGTACCATAAGGCATGTGTATTAAGGTTCCAGAGGGACCTGGAGTGTGATGCATCCAAGACGTTAGAAGGGTTGCTAGAGAGGGACCTCAATAAGAAATAGTCTTCCCAAATGCCAACCATGTTGTTCATTTCTAACCTTGTCATGCAGCTTGCTAGTAATGCAGCGGATGTCTCACTGAAGGCATCAAGTGCTGGAATTACTGTCAGATGTACTTATTCTGAATGGAACTATGCTGTTTTCTGAGGTGGTAAAAGATGATCTACAGAAACAAGAACAGGAGGTCAGGATTTTCACTGTAGAACAGGGCAATGTTTTCACTACATTTGTGGTTAAATTTCACTGTTCAGTGCCCCTACTCTAGAACCTGATTGAGTCTTTTTCATTTATGGTTCAGACATGGCAAACTGCAACTTTATAACAATGGATCTGACAGAGGACATGGCAACTTTCTGAATGGACAATGCCCTGAGGTGTCTAGAGTGAAATTGTCATGGTTATTGTGGTTGTCAGGAAACTTGTAGTCTTGTTCCTTTAGAGCTTGACCAACTATGTCCCACTCTGGAGGCATTTAGTTTGCCTGTCCAGCCTCTTGTGTGGCTGGCCTCTGCACAGGACTGATAGATGAGAATAGTATTGTCTAGCATTATACACACTCTTCTCCCTTCCAGATGTACCACCCATTTTGAAGACTGCACTAAGAAGAGAGGCTCTAAGACCAGTATAGAAAGGAGCAGTCTTAACAGGTCGCACCAGGTAGCAGGAACTGGGCTGTTACTAAAGTTAATTTTAATTCTCGAGAAAATGAAGTGCCACAGGCCCATCCTTGAGCTGGCTAAATCAGTATATTCCAAAAGTACCCTTTTGCATGGTCCTGGTATATTTCATCCTTCCATATCTACAAGAAGGAGATGGTATGTACTTTTTACATCGCTGTGATGCCTGGCTACAAATCAGGATTGTAGAAGTGTTCCAGAAGATGTTCACTGTTGCATTTGCGAGCCTTATTTCTACTAGGAACATTATTTCTAGAGCCTTTTTTCATCCTGTTCCCCTCCTGGCCAGATGAATGCCCTCCCACCTTGACGTAAGAATGTCTGTGGTATAAAGGATCATTTCTTTCTTGTCACAGTTTGCTCAATATGGAATGCATTGTATCAGTCAGCAAAATGACCTGGCTTCCAAAATTCAGATAAGTACCCCAGTGGGGAAATTCCTTGTATATTTTACTGCTTTAATCATATTTTACCCTGCCTTAGCTTTCAGTCTTAAGGAGTAAATGTCAAAGTCTGAAGAAAAGTTAACACTTGTGTAGAATGTGGAAAAGAAATTCCCCATAATGCTTTACATTGTAAATGTGTAGTCTGTATAAGGCCAGAGTATGACATGCCCAGTTGTCCCCATTTTGCTAGGATTGCCCAGAGCATAATTTAAGCAGAGTGAAATCTGGTTGGATCTATTCAGCTATGTCTGGTGTCTGAAAACTATGACACCAGGCATAGCCATGCCTTGTGTCCCACTGGAGAACAAAAAAAAGTACTTTAAGTGCCCTACAGAGAAGAAACATTAAAATGTTAATGCCTGTCCTTTGGAATATGAAAGACCTTATCCCTAAGGGAAGTAGATTTGATGAGGCAGTTTCTACCAAGGCCTTTTGATTTATCCCTCTAGAGCACCATGCTTTTGAATGTACAGGCATCCAGTCGAGCAAAGCCAACTTTATTGGCTGATCCTAGGTTCTGGTACACAGATTATAATTAACGTGGATTTAGGATGGCTTTTGCTTATTGTAAGCAAGGATATTGTTGGTACTTGGATTGAGGTCTTTGGTACCTGCCTCCTGACCAAAGTCTTCCAAGGAGGGTCCCTACTTTCAAACCTAGGGCAATCCAGCCCAAACTAAAGCCAGCATCCACTAGCCTGCCCTATCCTGTGCTGGGCAGATTTTCTTTCCCTTCCCCATCCCCATGCTTCCTTTAGAATTTCAGGTTGGATTAGGACTTCATGGAATTTTCTGCGAATCAGACAGCCTCAGGAAAAAAACAATTATTGTCCGGGGTCTCTTCTCTTAAAAAAAAAAAATAAATAAAAATCTGACTCCTGGAGGATGCTGATACCTGTATCTTTGAGTCAGATAAATTGTAAACCATATGTTCTTCACACATTGCATAATGATATAAGTACACAGAGTTATCAAAAAAATGACAACCCTTTTTCTTGCATTATATGTGTACTGATTATTCTTAACAGTTGTCATTCACTTCAACATTACATAAATTGTTCAGGTTCTACCTTTCCTGAAATTTCGCTCTTTATGAAACATTATTCTGCAAAGTATTTATTTCTATGTAGTTTTCTTCCCTTTATTAACGATCCTGCCAACAATTCATTTATTTCCTTTATAGCGTTCAATAATTTAACAGTTGATTTAGATTTTAATTTCCATTTTTTTAGTAATTGCTTTTTTTTTGGCACCCAACAGCATGGCTAAGGTTACCATACGTCCGGGTTTCCCTGGACACGTCCTCTTTTTTGGGCTCCTGTCCGGGCGTTTTTTGCAAATTCTGCAATTTGTCCGGGTTTTAAAACCCGGACAAATCGCAGAATTTTGAAAAAAGACATCCCTATTTTGGAGTCTTTCCTCCTCTTTGTTTTTTTTTTTTTTGATTGGCTCATATGCTGGTATATGAGTCAATCAAAAAATGGAGCTCTGTTCAGTGTGGAACTGCTTGATGTTATGCATTGAACAGAAGAGGGTCCGCTGTGCGCGTTTTTGATTGGCTCGTATACTGGTATACGAGTCCATCAAAAAGCAGAGCTCTGTTCAATGCTGAACTGCTTGATGTTCCGCATTGAAAAGAAGAGGGTCTGCTGTTCGAGGTTTTGATTGGCTCGTATACCGGCATACGGGCCAATCAAAAATCCCCAAACACGGACCTTTTTTTTTTGCTCTTCAACCCAAGAGGACGAAATAATGTGCTGGTAGCAGCACATATTTTTTCATCCTCTTTTACATACAAACAATTATAGTAACCCTAAGCATGGCCATACTATGTCTAGGCAGTTCAGTTTCTATATCCAAGTTCAGAAGACTTATTTCCTTAGTTACAATAATTTGCTCTCTCAATATTTCTCACAAAGTGTAACCCCTCTGTTTCTCATCACACCTCCAGCATTTGCTGTCAGCCTTTGAAAAATTCTTTGAAGCTTACTGCAGTTTTAAAATACATCTGCAGATATTACCATGCAAAAGTACTAAACCTTCTAGATTTTTTGTACTTGGGAGCCAAACAAATATTCTCTTTCTGTTCCTTTGCATATTGCCTTTCTGTTCTTATTCCTCAGTGTTTTCTGAACTCTTCTGATTGATTCTTATAGATTCTGTTTCATTTGTCGGGTTTGTAAAAGGCAGATCAAGTCTCCTAAACCTGCTTTGAAGCAGTCACCAAAGCCACAGATCTCACCAAGGCATTCTACACCATCCCCCACTCTGGAATTATAGATAAACTACTAAACTAGGTGTAAATTCCTATGTCACAATATGGGTTGCCAACTGGCTTACTGACAGAACCCACACTGTGAACGTAGCAGACTCCAAATCAGACTTCAGACCAGTGACAAGTGGAGTACCACAGGGTTCAGTCCTGGGTTATCTCCCGTTTGGTATCTACCTCTCAAGTACAGGCTAACACAGAAGGTCTTTGGCTAAGTTTGCAGATGACTGCAAACTAGGAGCCATAATCAAAACTCCTAACAATGTGGACATCCTACAAAAGGACCTCACTGAGACAGATGCCTGGTGTCGAAACCATGACCTCAAGCTCAATGCCAAAAAGTGCATTGTCATCCCCTTTGGTAAAAACTCTGTACCCATGAACTACCACATAGGCGGTAGTCTATTTTAATACCGAAAGTGTGATAAGAGACCTTGGGACACAGGTGGGCAGTAATCTCTCCTTTGATAATTACATCGCCGCAGTGGTCAGAAAATCCTTCTACATGGCACACCATCACAAAAGGTTTCTCATCCAGAAAAAGAGAGGTCATTGTTCCCCTCTACTCATTAGACCCATTATAGAGTACAACGCCCCTTTTGGTATGCACCTCACATGACCTCTGCAACAACTGGAAAGGATGCAGAAATACCTCACAAAGAGGATTACTGGCCTCAAACAGATGCCCCATGCAGACTGTCTCAAAAAACTCCAGCTTTACTCCGTTGCATATCGCCTACTCCGAGGCGATCTCTGCCTAACATACAAAACGATGTCAAACCCAGAGCTGTTGGACATGCTCCACTTAAAGAAATCCCAATCCCTCCGAGCTACACGCTCTAGGGACCAAAACCTTGTCACCACAATAAACAGAACTTGCTAGAGGGATAGATTCCTGACCCAGAGATTTCCCATACTCTGGAACAGACTACCTATTTATGTCAAACAGAGCTCCTCATTAGCACTGCAAGAAAAATCTTGATGATTGGATGGGTAATTGGAAATTCAGCCCGGGGATCACTTCTGTGGCTCTGCTTGACAGGGGAACAGGAAAATAATTTTCTTGGGTGGTGAAAGCCAGGGTACCTTTTTAGCTAGGCTTGTATAGGTCCTAGGGCCAATAGCCTAGTACCTGCCTATGAACCTATGATATGACTGTCGCGGAGTGGAGCTGCTTGTCAGATCTGATCTAGCTGTTTGCTAATGCTCTCAGCCTTGAGCTCCCGAGAGAGAACTATCTAGGTTCATTCCACTGAGGCCTCCTTCAGCTTCATCAATCAGGTGTACCCCTCAGTAATGCTCTATGCACCCCCTAGCTTTGATTTTTTTTACAATTGGAAATGATCAATCCACTTGGTGACAACAAAGTGCTCCCCATTATTGTTGACATTTTTCCCATTTCTCCTGCTTGTGTCTCTCCATAATTAATAGGGTGGTTTTATTTCATAGTGTCAAACACTTTTGCTGTAGATTATTCTGTAGTGACAGTTGCAGTCTATTTTTTTTTGCCATGACTTAGTCATGTAGTGTTCTTTTTCAGCTGTTTAGAAAAATGCTTTGTTCTTTTCCCTTTAACTTTGTAGTTAGTGTTGTGATTGGAATTTTTTCACTTTGTATAAAAGTTAAAAATGCTTCAAATGCAGGCATAAAATCTTGTCTCAAGACCCTCGTGACTCTTGTGTAAGTTGAGTCTGTAAAGAAAATGAAAACGCTGTCATCTGTGTTAGCATGTCTGGCAGGAGATTTATGTATATTCTCAGATTAACTTGTATTGTATACCAGCATGCCTAAATATGAAAATGGAAATACGTTTTTTAAATGTTGAGTATTTTCCAGTGTATACAAAATGTTTAAAGAATCTCAGTGTTTTGATACATTTCTAATTGCACATGTTTGAGAGTGACATTCTAAAGTACTGTGGCAAATCCGCTGAACAGTGAGTGATGTCATTAGAATGTTTCTGATTGCGAAGTGATTAAACAGCTGATTGACTGAAAAATAACTTTTTTCAAACCATTGACTGTTAATTTTTTAAAATAAGACAGCTGAGACTGCAGTTTGTCAAGTACTGAATAGTTTATTTTCAAGTGCTGGGAAGTCAGTGGACACCCATGAAAGAGAAATCAAAAACTGTAAGCTTGCCTTTTGCCTTGTTATATGTTAGATTTGATCAGGGACAGCATTTTTAGTTAGATTAGGAAAGCTTCGTTATTAAGATAGTGTTTTTGTAGAATAATGGACTCCTATCCTGCAGTTTAATTTTACATTTCAGGTAATTGAATTCTGGTGTTTGAGAGTTATTGTTTACATTCTTGTAATCAAAATAATGTTCATTACTTTGTATTGTGGCTGGAAACCAATGTTTCTCTCTAGAGATTAGAGTGCTTCTACCTGTTTGAAACTCCCCAGGTTACCTCAAAGGCCTGGTCACTTATGGTCATAGCTATCATTTATTTTGATATTTAATTTTCATAATTGGACACCCCTTTAGAGGGTATGAAGATGCTCTTGATTGATGGCAGCATTACCTTATTTTGAGGAAGGGACACACCTGGAAATCTGTCGGGGTTTCCCAGAAGTGTCCTTGGATGTGTGAGATTTAAATTTACTTTGAGTGCGAGTGTATCAGAGGTCTTAAACTGAGGCACATTGCTCTGAAGTGTGTAGTAAGAAAATACAATTCGGGTGGACAGAGGTATATAGTCCAGTCCCAGGAAAATAGTGTGTTCATGTCATGCACTTGGAGGAAAATTGCAAAATATTACTTCTGTTTATGTGGCAGTCTCATATTGGAATCAGTAGTGAGGATTGAAGCTCCTTAGTTACTGGCCCAGGATAGTAAGGGACGTCATTTAATAGCTGGCAGTCCGGTGGGATATAGCCAGATTTCAGTCCTTAACATTTTGATGCAGACTGTTCTGTTTGCCAAGGGTAGGAGCCTTAGGCCTTGCAGATAGATGAAGTAAACTTACTAATAGCCTCTAAACCCTAGATACTCTGGCTTCGCATAATGGCACGGAGGAGGGTAAAAACAGGGAGAAAGTGAGGGACAAGGGATAAGCAACTATGGAAATGTAAAGCAGAAGATACTTATCCAGGGGCGGCTCGTGCTATTGGACTGCAGCCCCCCCAGCAGTAAAACAAAAAAGAAAAGAAAAACTAACAAAAGAAAACAAAAGCTAATAAAACGTGAGTTGCGGAACATCACCCATGTGCACGCGTGGCATTTCCGGACTGCTGGTGAACCTGACTGGAGCATGCACATATAATCCAGACTGTCTCACCAGCAGTCCAGATTAGCAAGAGAGCATTCAGCAGCACTATCCCAGAAGTCTATGCAGTTGCACCCTTTTGTGATGAGGTGTGCCATGTAGAAGGATTTCCTGACTACTGCGGCAATGTGATTATCAAAGGAGAGACTACTGTCCACCTGGGTCCCAATGGCTCATATCACACAATCTGTGTTGAGAAGACTGCCGCCTATGTGGTAGTTCATGGGTACAGAGTTTTTACGAAAGGGGATAACAATGCACTTTTTGGCATTGAGCTTGAGGCCATGGCTCACACCAGGCATCTGTCTCAGTGAGGCCCTTCTGTAGGATGTCCACATCATTTAGTGACTCTACTATAGCTCCTAGTTTGCAGTCATCTGTGAACTTCGTTAGCCAGAGGCCTTCTGTGTTAGTCTGTACTTAAGAGAAGTAGATATCAAACAGAACTTTTACAGTGTGGGTTCTGTCAGTGAGCCAGTTGTCAACCCATCTTGTGACATAGGGATTTATACCTAATTTAGTGAGTTTAGCTATAATTCCAGAATGGGGGATGGTGTCAAAGCCTTGGTGAGGTCAAGATAGGCTGTGTGAGCCACCTTACCTTCGTCTATGGCTTTGGTGACTGCCTCAAAGAAGTCGACCAGGTTCAGGAGGCAAGATTTGCCTTTCACAAACCTGAACTGGGTGGGGTCCAGAGTTTGGAGGTTACCAATGTCTTTGTTTATGAATTCCATGATACGTTCCATGGCCTTGCAGATCAGGCTAATAGGGCGATAGTTCCCAGAATCAGTGGTGGCTCGCCCTTTGTAGAGTGGGATAACTGTTGCTGTGCACCATTCAGTGGGCACAAAGCCTGACGTGAGGCTATGATTAAACATGGTGCTTAGGTGGTGTGCCAGTTCGTGTAAAACGCAGCCTGGGATGTTGTCCTGTCCCATGGATGCTGTGTGTTTGGCTTTAGAGAGTGCTGCTTTTACCTGTGAAGTTGTGATTACAGGGACTCTGCATTCTTCCTGTATAGATAGGGGGTGAGAGGGGGTAAAGTTAGCACTGAATCTATCTGCCAGGATGTTGACAATATAAGTTGGTTCTGTAATTTTTGTGCCATTGTGCTGTAACTCCGAGCAGATCTGGATGTTGCCATTGAGATTCTTGACATAGCTATAGAATGCTTTGTGGTTGTCCTTAGAATCAGTGCCAATCTTGTTTTCATAGTTAGCTTTGGGAGGATCTTATAAGAGATCTCATATTGCTGAGGCTGACCAGGGAGCTCCTCCACTCATGGGATTTTACTCTCTTGCAATTTCTTCCTTCTGTTGTAGAGTTTGTTTATGGCAGGGGACCACCAGTTTGGCTTCCTTTTTTGGAGGATAGCGTCGTCTTGGTACTGTTTGGGATAGCATGATCCATGCACTTGTGTAAGTGCTTATAGAGTGCATTTGTGTAGGATTCAGTAGTCATAACTGTATTGTCCATCTGCATGGGTGTCATGACATTCGCCACCTATGTCTTAAGAAGCATGATGTTGGCTTTGGAGAAATTTTTTACCATGGTTTCCTTAATGGGGGGTTGGGGAGGAATGTGGATATCTAGGGTGATTAGCTTATGGTCCAATCTAACCAACAAGGAGTTGACTTCAGGTGTGGAACACCGGTCACTCATGTTGATAATGACTAGGTCTAGGATATTGTTGCCCCTGGTGGGGGGTGTGGATAAGTTGATCCAGGTCTTTGGAATTTATGAATTCCAGAAAGCGCTGAGCGAAGTAGTTGGTTCATGAGTAGTTTTCCCAGTTATTGGTGGGGTAGTTGAAATCACCCAATATTAGGGTATTTGGTTGAACCCTAATATTTTCCAGTATATCAAGAAAAGAGAAGTGGAAATTCTGGGGCATGGTGAGGGATCCGTAGCAAGCTGCAATTTGGATTGCGGTTTTGCCCAGAGTTAATTGCACTTGGATAACCTCAGCTGCATTATGCTGAGCAACTAGCTTGGAGGTGTGGATATCTTTAATGAATATGGACACATCTCCGCCTTTGGTGTTCCGGTCCAGGTTAGATGGCCAAAAAGTGTGGTATGAGTTATAGCCTGGTAATGCAGGGGTGCTGCCTGGAGCCTTGAATCGGGTCTCAGTCACTGCACAGACATTGATGTTCTCCATTTTAAGGAGTGCCTCGAGTGAGTGCATTTTGAGATTTAGACTTCTAGCATTTAGGAGCCTTGAATCAGGTCTCGGTCACTGCACAGACATTGATGTTCTCCATTTTAAGGAGTGCCTCGAGTGAGTGCATTTTGAGATTTAGACTTCTAACATTTAGTAGCATTGCCCTCAGTTTTTGCTTGCCTGTTCCTGGTATGGTGGTGAATTTGTCATTTGAACCTTGCCTACAAAAGGCACTATAGGGGCAGCAAGAGCGTTTGCCAGTATCTGGAATCCCAGGGGTTGTACAAGATGGATATTTGAAATGCTGTCCCTATTTTGGGACTGTATTCCCCCATTATTGGCTTTGTCCAGGTTTTTTGTGCTAAGGTTGAGAGCTATGGTAAGAACTGAATTCACTGAATAAGTTTGGGGGCTGTATTCCCCCATTACTGGCTTTGCCCAGGTGTTTTGTGCTAAGAGGTTGACAGCTATTGTGAGAACTGAATTCACTAAATGGTAGCCATTTAAGTTTCAGTCTTCCTCTCTTTCACAAAACATCTGATTTCGCATAGTGATATGTTGCTCTGTTTTGCAGAGGATCCTGGGTTCAAGCCTTGGCAGTGAAATGTATGGTGTTAACACAGCATTTTATTCTAGCAACTTTCCAACATTAGACACACAATGTTTAAAATGTGTCCCTGGTTTTTGGGCTTTTGCCCCCCCCCCCCCTACTAAATTTTGGCTTTTTCCAGATTTCTTCTGCTGCAAAGTTCAGAGATACAGATGAGTGTTGAGTAGATTTTACAAGGAGCTGAGAGCTGCAGGGGAGCAAAAGTTTACTGCTGCTTGTGCTGAGTCGGCTTGCATTATTAATAGCACAACAGGTAGTGTACTTGCTTTTGATGCAGAAGGCTGTGGGTTCTACTCCCACAGTAGATAGATGCATTGCTGATACTTACTGCGTTGCAAAGGGGGTGGATGCTGCAGTCCTTTTTGGTGAAGATACCTAGTAACTATGAACTTATCAGTTTGCCATCCATTCCCTATTGCAATATTGCTAGCTTATCATTTTTAGTGTAACATAAGGTGATTATTCCTCAAGTTCAACAGGCACTTTATTTGTAGATGAAACAATGAAATATAAAGTTGTTTGCTAGCAGCAACCTCTTCATTAGTTATAGATCTCTCTAATGTGGAATTATTTAGATGATTTTTACTTCAGAGATTGTGCATATTTACTGATACTGGTGGACTGTAGAAGTCCGAGTAGATTTTATGATTGAAATGTTTTGACTTGGGCAGTTTTGTCATTATTGGTGCATGCATTTTGTTTAATTGTTTACTGGAAACATGTTCAAAACAAATTTAAAACTCCCTCTGAAGCTGTACTGTATTGTACAAGGAATATAATTTAATACAGTCAGGAAGGTGTATCAAAGAGCATGTGTATGTTTCATGTGCAAGGGGCTTGTGATTTGAAAACAGCCCAAAGTTCATCTTTATCTGCCACTGGCAAAATGTATTTTCTTTGAATGTGAGTTTCAAGGGCAGTGAAGTTTTAATGCCAAGTCTGTTTTCATTGTGAGACTGCATTGCTTTGATGTTCTTCGTGTTTCACTGTTGCAGTCATTACATTTGGGTAATCTGCTGGCAGGTTGCCCTCAGTCGGCCTGAATATCAAACTCTTGGGTCCTGCGTCGGTTGTGGTCTCCTCTTCCATGACGTCAGGTCATCAGGGGTATAAAACATGCAGCCGACGCTATTTTATTCAATCTTTCTTGCCACGCGGTGCCCGAAGCAGAAGCAGTTTGCAAGTGCCGGTCGGCCGACTCCTGAAATTTTCACATTTGAGTTTCAGAACCAAAGTCTTCAATTAAAGCTAAGTACCCCATTGGGGAAACTTTTTCTTGCTCCTTACCGATGTCAGTAAAAGTTAATAATTGCATAACTTGTGGGAAGCAAATACCTCATAAGGATTTTCATTTGTACTGCATTTCTTGCCTAGGCCCAGATCATAACGTGCCTTGCTGTCGGTTTTGTGCTAGATTTAACCAACGCACTATTAAGCGTCTGTATATTTTTGCTTCAAAATATTTTGGATCCAGATTTAATTATCCTGAAATGTTGTCAGATAGCAATCCGACTACCGGAGTACACAAAAAACGCAAAGAAAAAGACAGACAGACCGTCGAGGTCCAAAACCAATGACAAAGCTTCTCCTAAGCCAGTCGCCGGTACTTAGGTGCTTTCGCAGCCCCTGATATCCAATACTTTTGAGTCGCAGGCCCCTACCGAGACCCATGCAGAGTCCGGTATGCCGCGAGATTCTCAGAGTATTGAACCCGCGGATGTCTCTCCCTTGGATGAGTCTGGAGCCACTGAGCAGGCACCGGCTTCTGAGGGTGTTTTCAGGCCTTAACATTTTTATATAAAACTGACGCCAGCTTCAAAAACAAAATCAACTTCTAAGTCTAAAAAAACCATGCATGAGCCACGTGCTCAGGCCCCTATGCCTAAAAAACAGATGATCAAAATGGCTGAGGACTTAATTACCTTGATGAGGGATTCCCAACCCCCCCCCCCCCTGCTAAGAGGCCTAGGCAAGACACTGATTATGAATCTTCAGATCAGGTTTCTATTTCTTCTGATTCCTCTTCTGATCAGGAATTTTCTATACCACCCTATGAGGATTCAGATGCAGAAGAATCCATTCCATCTGCATCTCCTGAGGATTATTCTTTTGGAGAAACCTTGCATACTTTAAGGGAACATTTTCATTGAGAGTGTCAGGATTTCTCTGAATCTAAAAAGAGGCTTAGGGATTTCCTTCTTCCTCAACATAGGCCTTTGGCTATACCTCCTGTATTAGACATTGTGGATGATGTGTTTTCAGAATCTAGCATGACTCCTGATTCCCTACCTCTGGCTCCTAGTAAGCCAGATAGATAGACTCCCACAAATTTATATTCAAAAATCCTGCTGCTGATCCTGAAACTATCTCACAGGGTCCCAAAGGTGTAAAGGCCTCTACAGCCAAAAATCCTACCCCCTCAGATAGAGATTCCAGGGCGCTGGATAGATGGAGAAATAAGGTTTATATGTCTGCAACCTTGGTAATTAGGCCCTTTAACTGCCAGTTTCATATGCTTAAATATCAACAGCATGTTATGGGCCTATTGAAACAGAAAATGGTGTTGATTTCTGATTGTGCGGAAAATAAAGAATTACAGGAATTATTGCATGCAGCAGAACAGGTTGGAAAGCATACTTTGCAATGTGGTTTTGATTCCTTGGAGGCCTCTTTCAGGGCTGCAGTTACTGGATCTGTGATTAGAAGGCATGCCTAGCTCAAGGAGCAAAATCTGTCTGATCATGTTAAAGCTAAATTGTTGGATGCACCTTTACAGCATGATACTCTGGTAATAAGGTAGAAGAGGTTTTAAAGAAAATGGAAGACAAAGCTAAATCTATGCAAACTGTAAAAGATTTCTTACAAGTGCAGCCACCCAGATTCAGTAGGCACTGGCCTACTAAAAATTGGTCTTTTCCTGTGTCCAACAGAGCCTCACAAGGCAAATCCAGGTGCTCAAAAGGCTCTAGATACCAATCACAGGGTTATTACAGGTCAAAGCAATGGGGTGCCTCTACCTTTCAAATCTGGAGGAAACAAAGCACAACCCTACAGTAAGCAGTCTCAATGACTTCCCTCTACCATCACCAATCACTTATCTTTTGGCAGCCCCCTTGGGGGGAAAATTAGCACTTCATGCTCAAAATTGGCAGTTAATTACCCAGGACAAGTGGGTATTAAACATAGTATCCCAGGGGTACAGATTTCATTTCCATACTTTGCCAATTCCAAACGGTTGGCCAGATCTGCCACAAAATCAATGGGCAGAGGCTCAGAAACAAGTTACACCCCTCATGGAAATGGGGAGCTATTCAACCAGTACCAGAACAGGAAAAAGGACAAGGTTTTTATTCAAGACTATGCCTGGTACCCAGAAAAGACAATGCCTGGTGTCCAATACTGGACTTATCGATTTTGAACAACTTCTTGGACATTCCAAAATTCAGAATGCTGATTTTACAACTACTACTGCCCATGCTGGGCAAGAACGCTTGGTTAGTGACTCAAGACTTAAAAGAGGCATACCTGCATATCCCAATAAGGGAATCGTGCAGAAGATACCTCCACTTCAAGGCAGGTTTTATGCATTACCAATTCTCTGCACTGCCCTTTGGCTTATCTACTGCGCCCAGGGTCTTTACAAAGTGCCTGGCACCAGTAATTGCATTTTGCAGACAAAGAAGCATACAAATCTCTGTCTCATTCAAGCAGAAAACAAGGACATTCTTCAACATCTGGCGTTTGTAAAAAGGCTTCTAACATGCATAGGGTACACAGTAAATGAAAATAAATCACAACTGGTACCCTGTCAAAAAATTACATTCATGGGTCCAAGCTTGAATACAACTGCCCCAGATGGCTTACCTTACGCCAGACAAACAAAGGCAACTGACTATATACTTCAAACAGATGGCAACAAAAACCCAGTTATCTGCAAGACAAATTCTGCAGGCTTTGGAGTTAATGGCAATCCTGTATTCTACTAATTCCATATGCAAGACTGCATATGAGGAAACTTCAATGGTATCTAAAAGTTTATGAAGTCCAACATTGTCACAGTCTGGAAACTGATTCCTCTCATTCCCTGCCTACAACTAGAGTTTCTTTGGTGGGCAGAGACATGTCACCAAAACAAGGGACGATCATTCACTCTACCCCCTGACACCCAAACCATAACTACAGACGCATCAGACTATGTTGGGGGGCCCACCTGGCGGGGAGATGCATTCAGGGCATATGGAACCCAAAACAAATGCATCTGCATATCAACCAGAAAGAGATGCTAGCTGTTCAGAATGCCCTGACAGCCTTCAAGGACTTACTTCATCCAGGACAACTACTGATAAAGATGGACACCACCACGGTTATGTGGTACATAAACAAGCAGGGGGGTACACATTCCTACCCCCTTTGCAGACTAGCCATGGCATTGTGGGACACAGCCTTGACTTACCAAGTACATCTTCAAGCTCAGTTCCTGCCAGGAAAGCAAAATACTCTGGCAGATGACCTAAGCAGAAACCTCATGGACCCTCACGAGTGGAAACTGGATCCACAAGTCTTCAGCATAGTAACACAGAAATGGGGGAGCACACACACAGATCTATTTGCCTCTCCCCAAAATTATCAACTGGACAAATTCTGCACAAGGACTTATCACAGACAAGCATGGAAAGTGGATGCCCTATCCTTCAGTTGAAAAACCTTTCAGTCTATGCCTTTCCTCCTCTGCCTCTTCTTCCCAAGGTCTTACTATAGGTCAGACAGGAAAAAACAAAAATGATCCTAATTGCTCTGGACTGGCCAAGCCAGCACTGGTACCCAATTCTAAGTAATATGTCTCAACTCCCTTCTTGGTACTTGCCTCAAATACCTCATCTACTATCTCACCAGAACAATCAAACTCTGCACATTCAGCTCCAAACTCTGAACCTGGCAGCATGGCTGATCTCAGTAAATCTGTGATGGATGTCATTTTGGAAGCCACAAGGCCTAGTACTAGAAAATCTTATGCTGATAAATGGAAGAGATTCTGTGCTTGGAACCTAGCACAAGGAGTGGACACAGCAAAACCCAAGTATTCCTCAGATTTTACAATACTTGACTGAGATGGTTGACAAGGGCCTATCTTTTTCTTCAATAAAAATCCATGCCTCTGCCATCTTGGCTCATTACAACATGGAGACTCCCATATTTTCTCATCCTCTGCTACAACAGTATCTTAGAGGGGCCAAAAATTTAAGGCCTCCCAGAAGATCACCAACTCCTTCATAGGACCTCAATTTTGTGCTGGAAAAACTCACCCTGCCTCCTTTTGAACCAGCAGCTACTGCGGATATAGAGTTTTTATCCTGGAAAACAGCTTTCCTTTTGGCAATCACTTCAGCAAGAAGGGTTTCAGAATTACAGGCCCTCATGGCTGCGGAGCCTTTTATTACATTTTACCCGGACAGGGTGTCCCTCAGGACCAATCCTTCCTTTATGCCTAAGGTGGTATCCAGTGTGGCTCTTAACCAAGTTATTCACCTGCCAACATTTTACCCAAATCTGCAGAACAAGGGGGAGCGGATTCTGCATTCATTGGACGTACACAGACAACTAAGATTATACTTAAACAGGACCAAATCTCTAAGAAAGTCTGAGCAACTACTGGTGACATTTGCTGCAGGATCAGAGGGGAAGGCTATATCAAAGCAGACTATTTCTAAGTGGATAAGCCACTGCATTCGTTTCTGCTACTTGCATCATAGTAAACCGGTGCCCAAGGGAATCAGGTCACATTTCACCAGGGCTGCCTGTACCTCAGCAGCCTTTCTCAGAGGAGTTCCAACCAAAGACATTCTAGAAGCTGCTACTTGGAGCTCTGTTCATACTTTTACAGAGCATTATCATTTGCCTCTCTTCTCTAAGTCCAGGGCAGGCTTTGCCACTGCAATTCTGCAGGGCGTTTATAGCCACTCCTAATGCTATTTAGTTCCATCCTCCTATCCATAGCTTTGGGATTCTACCCAAATGTAATGACTGCAACAGTGAAACGTGAAGAACATAGTACAGTTGTGTACACTTAACATAAATGTAGATGTTCGAGTGTATTCACTGTTGCAGTCCGGGTTACCCACCCGCCATCCCCCTTTTTTCTAGAACTTCTCTTTCCTTCACTATATTCTAAAGCCTTTGTGGTGTATTTGCTTTTAGATTAAGGTAAAGTTTATGTTGCTAAAAGTGCATTTACATATATATTGCTGTATATATATATGTATATATATATATATATATATATATATATTTGCTCCCCATTTGGGGGGGCACCTGACATCTGGGGCAAGAAAAACTGAATAAAATGGCGTCGGCTGCATGTTTTATACCCCTGACAACCTGACGTCATGGAAGAGGAAACAGCAACTGATGCAGGACCCAAGACTTTGATATTCAGGCCGACTGAGGGCAACCTGCCAGCAGATTACCCAAATGTAATGACTGCAACAGTGAATACACTTGAACATCTTCATTTATGGTAAGTGTACATAACTGTACTTTTAGCAGATAACCATTAGTGTTTGTGCTGTAAAATGCAAAATAAAACTTTCAAATGAAGTCCAAATCATCACAGAAGTAAAGCAGTATGCACATTAGTGTTTATGGTAAATGGGGTGAAATAGCCAAGTAATGGTTCAGTGAAATGGCTGCAGGAGGGGAGGCTCCATTTGACCATGATTTTGTGAGGGGGGAAGGGCGGCAAACTCAGAGAGCCCCGGCTGAAGTATACCTCTCAAATGTCCAGATTTTTGCAGAATGAATAGATTTTTGCTTCTTATTTTTGGTTTGTTCCTCATAAAATTTGTGGTTTTCTGGCAAATCATTTATACAAGAGCAATTTTTAGTACTGTTTATATATTCCCCCAATATGTCTGGCTTTGTCCAGAGTTCCTGCATTAACAGGTTGAGAGGTAAAAATTGCTTTATAGAATTCGGCATATCCAAACCTCTCAACTGTCCCTGATTTTGGCCCAAAATGTTGCTTTTCCCCTAATAATCCCTCTGCAAAATGGCAATTTTGGAAGAAAACGTGGAGGGTTTACAATTAATAAATAACTGTAATAATCAGTTATAGATTACTTTTATTTTAAAAATGCATGTAGATTCTTTTATTTTGTCAGCTGCTCAAGTTAGCAGTACTAATATTAAAAAAAGTGTCCCTTCTTTGACAGGTTCCCAGCTGTATTGTGTGGCTATTTTATATTTTTGCATCACGTATTTGGTCTGTTTTTCATACAATTGTGTTTGTTTTGGCAAATTAGTGGCAAATCATTAAAGACTGAAGTTAGAAAATAACAGACATATGAGTTTCAGATTTCATACCCTTCAGAAAATTCATACGAATGCAAGACCCTACTATTCTATTATCTTTCTAAGTTTATAAGAGCAATATTTAAAAATTGTCCTTATTTTTGGGTCTTTGTCCCATTTCTGTGTATGGCTTTATCCAGATTTCTTGCTCTGAGGTTGAGAGGTATGACAAATGTGTCAGGGCCATCGCAGTCAGAGACATTTGAAATTGTGACATACTTGTTGTACCCCACTCCCCCATGTAGTGACTCTGGATGTGTCCAAGCAAGGCAAGAAGCAGTTATGCAGTGTAAATGTGCAGTGTCCCCCCATCTAAGGTAGACACAAGTACTACAGTGGCTTTTCATCTGTCCTTGATTTTTCAGAATGCTCTGGTTTGTCATATTTTTATACTGTTGATTTATGCTTATTATTCAGAAAGTGCTTGTTGCTCTGTGTTTAAGGTGCATTGCTTTAATGACCATCAGGTAAGCTTGTCTGAGATTGTAAGATGCAAGTAAGCTAAGAATTGGCAACATTGAAAGCCTTTCTGTTGTTGTCATACAGAGAATACTTATATAACTAGATAACGTATAAGCCTTGGGTATTGAAATGTGTATGACAGTAGTTGTAATAAAGGACAGGATTACATTATTTTAAGAAGCTCATTACATTTGTTGGAGACTTGCAGTTATCTTTGCAGGCTTTACCTGTAAACTAAACAGAATGCCAATCTTTTGTCTGTGGTCCATAACGTGCAGTAATCCTTTAAGTAGTGTATCTTGAGCTTGTTTCTTGTTTGCTTTTCATTTTTTACTTTGATCATGTTTTCCCCATGAAACAAGTAGATAGTTGTCAGGCAGCAGGTCTTGGATAACAAACATTTTTAGAAGTGGGGGTATCACAGAGGTAGCTACTTTCAACATGTTACTTGGTACTTTAATAAAGCTGAGTATAAATTATAATTAGAACTGCAGTGCAAGGAGAAAAGGTTTGAGTTAATTCTGCTTGTTTTTCTTATACTTGATTTTGACTGGCATTCCAGTAATGTATTTAAAAAAATTATTTTTTCATGCCTCACAACCTTTTTGTTTCCATCTAGATATTAAGTAAGTTGTCATGTAGCCAATGCATTCAAATATTTTTTTTCTTCTACACTTTATTTTGTCTTGATTGGACTCAATGATGATTTGGCACCCAAGGCAGCGTATTTTATTTTTTATATATTTTTTTTACATTTGTTAACTGGGAAATTCCAACTGGATCAGGTCCATTTACAGTGGAGGCCCAGGGAGAAAAGCTCCGAAACATTGTTACAAAAAAAAAAAAGAGAAGCAAATTTATACAGTGCTATATGAAGGTCATTTAAATAATACAAAATGGAGTTAGACATTTTGCCAGATAAATACTGAAACTATATAAAATAAATTGGAAAAAGACATTTTCCCAGAGAAACAGTCAGGAATTCCATTTAATGTGCAGGTGTATAATGATTTGTGACAAAAAGAGGAACAATCGCCCGCTATGAGAAGTAGCAACTAATAACCAGAGTTATTGGCTAGGTTTAATACTGTAGAGGGTTAAAGTGAGTAGCTTGGAAGTTGGAAAAAGAATGGGGGAGATGGAAGAATAAAGGTTAAGTGATACAAGGACATAACCAGGTGTTTAGTAGATGTGATTTGAGAGAGTTTTTGAATTGTGGGGTGGTAGAGGCAGTGGTCAGAGAATGAGGGAGGGAATTCCAGTTTTTAGCAACTGTGTGGGCAAAGAGCACTTTGCCTGCAGTATTGTTTGCCCTGGAGATGCAGAGGAGAGATTTGTCACTAGATCGGAGATGCCGATTCGCAGTGTAATGGGTAAGAAGTTTGGATATAGATGGGTTTTTTCAGGGTACTTAAGAATGTTATATGCAGTAACTAGCTGGTGGTAGTTAAGTAGCTGTGGTAACTCTAGCCATTTTAGTTCTTTTATTGCAACACAGTGATGTGTTCTGTAACTGGAGTTTATAGCAAACTTGGCTTTTTTATTGTAACTGGATTCTAGCTTGTTTAGGTCAGTTTTTCTAATATGGGTGAAAATAGGTGCTGCATACAGTAGTGTGGACAGAAGGAGACTCTGGGAAAGGGTGTCTCTTGGTTTGTGTGCGAGAGAGTTTTTGTGCCTATATAGTGCGCCCATTTTTTTGTGAACCAATTTGATGGTTTGTGAGATGTGGATATCAAAGTGAAATTGCCAATTTCAATACCAAGACATTTGGTGTGGTCAGAAGGGAAGATGGTAGTGTCGTTTTTAGAGGTGATGGAAAAGGAGAGGAGAGCTTTTGATTTGTTAAGGGAAAATAGTAGTAGTTTTGTCTTATTGGCGTTTAGGATTAGTCGGATACCTGAGATCCATTTTTTTACAGTTAAAATTTTCCTGGGTAAGTTGCTGTAAAATGGTGGGAGATGAGGCAGTGCAGATCAGGGCTAAATCATCTGTGTATTGAATAAGTGTGCCGTGCTAGGTAGAGCTATTCAGGTTGTTTGTAAAAAATAGAAAAGAGAAGTGGGCCCAATATAGAGCCTTGTGGGACTCCTATGGTAGTTGGAAGTTGGGGGGGAGGGTAGTGCTCCTTGCCATTGGACAGATTGTTGCTTTTCAGATAGGTAGCTTCTGAACCAAGCTATGGTAGATGGGATGAATGATCATGAGGCTGGAGAATCTAGCAGAATGGAGTGAGAGACCATGTCATATGCCTTTGAGAGGTCCAAGAAAATGGCTGATGTATATTTGTTGTTTCTGTGAAGGTTAACTAGATTAGAGAATGAAAGAAGAGCAGTGGTTGTGCTGTGATGAGGGTGGAAGCCATGTTGTGTGGTAGAGAGGAGCTGGTGTGTGTGTTCAGGAATTTCATGACTTGCAAATGGATGCATTTCTCTATAATTTTAGATAGGGGGCATAAGATGGCAATGGGTCGGTAGTTTGAGAAGTCATAGGAGTTGCCCCCTTTATGAAGAGGAATAATATAAGATACTTTCCAGAGTTTGGGAATATAGGATTCCTGTATGGAGCGGTTGGTTAGGATGGAGATATGGTAAGATAGTCAGAGGCCATTTTTATGAAGGTAGCACATAAGTTATCGGCTGCAAAGGTGGTGGGTTTAAGTTTTAGGAGGAGTTTCTTAATTGTAGAGGTGGGGACAGGTGATAGAGTAAAGGAAGGGAGTCTTTTCTGGTTGATTGGTTTGGGTATAAGATGGACTGTGATTGGTTAGCTGGCTGGATAGAGCCAGGATGGATTTTGTGAAGTGGTGGTTAAATTGATTGGACATGGAGGGGATGGAATGATGCCAAACTCTATCTGGATCTTAAGAAAGGCCCTCATCATGACCCAATCCACTTCTGAAGTGCCTCTGAATGATCTGAAAAACATGAACATGAAGATGAAGAAGGCCTCGATGGAATGAACCTAGATAATTCTGTCTCAGAAGAGAGCAAGCTCGGAATCCTGGGTGGCACTTGTCACAGGTGACAGTGGTTTGCAGTGGAGATTTGCTCACTGCAGTTGAGGTGAACATCAATCCAACATTACAAAAATTGCTCAATACCTGCCTGCCTTTAAAATCTCACTCCTCCTTCAAAATATTAATCTACATGTATTGTTTCCACAATATCATTTTTTTTGTGTAGTTTGCTCATACCTTTTTCCTAAAGATCCCACTTCCAGTATCTCTAACTATATTCACTATATCAATATTCTACATATAAGTAAAGGGAATACATTCTAAAAAGGGCACTGCTTTTTTATGTAACACACAGATTACTGGGAATAACATTTTTTCTATCAGAAACCTTCAGTGTACAGAAAAAGGCATTTTTTTTCTAAAGAGAAGGTAGAAAAAAAGGCAAGGGGCAAGTGAAAAGGAAGACATTGAAACAGCATGGAAGGATTGAAGAACATTACTGTCAGAAAAAGGAAGAGAAAGACAGATGACTACATGGATCAAGCTGTGGCTGTACAAAGCCAGCTGGATGAGAATTGTATGCTTCCAAATGTAATATGTAATGAAAACAGTAATATTAATAAGACTAATAGTGCTGAAGATCATTCATTTGTAGCAATTGATAAGAGCAGATTTTACTGTATTAGAAGTTGAAGATTTTTCAGAGCAGGTCAGAAAAGATTTTCTTGTATTTGGAGATTCAATTATTAGAGGAAATGGTACTTATATTTGCAGAGAATATAATGATCGAATAGTGTTATGCTTACCGGGAGCAAAAATAGAAGATGTGAGATGAGCTTTGGAATGCCTTAATGCAAGGAAGTACATGTTTTTATTCATGTCTATACAAATGATCTCATCTGCAAGGACTCTGCCTGTTAGTAGGGAACTTACAGCCCTCTTAGATATAGCTTGTACTGGTGTTAGGATATATTTTTGACAAATCACATATAGAAAGGATAGTCAGGGCACCATGAATGAAAAGATCTTTTGGGTAAATTCCTACATGGAAAAACTGTTTTAAAAATGGAAATGTGTAGAGCATCCAAGCCCAGTTTTGGGCATGTGTTCAAACAAGATTTGTAAAGATCAGGGCAGAGAATTTTTGCAGTAGATATTTTGCAATATTTGACAAACACTAGGAAGGATTTTTGCCAGGTCAAAAACTTAACAGTTCACAAATAGCAACATTTGATGCATCTGTCGTTGTTAATGCTAGTAGTAGTAATACAGTTTTTTTTTTTTTTTAGAAAATGTGCTATGTTCCCATTAGATTGATTCTATTGTTTGTGAAACATGGTTAAAGAACAAAGACTGGAAGCCAGTTCTCTCAGGGTATAAATATTTTTACTGTAACAGACATTCTAACAAAAACTAAGGTGGTGGTGGTATGATAGGGATTAAAGATAGTTAAAAGAACTGTGATTATTACATGTTCAGCGATAACACCAATACTACAGATTGTGTAACTGCGACAATAAGGACAACCCTGGAACACACAGCAATTGCTGGAGTATATAGACCACCAAAGTCAATTGCAAATGACGTAGAGGAATTCATACATTTCTTGCATGAAACACAGGAGGAAAGAACAATATTAGCTGGGGGACTTATATTTGCCAGAAACAGACTATAATAATATTGATTCAACAACATTAGTAAGGAAATTATTCACGACGCATATTCAGGAACAATTGCTTCAGACTGTAAAAAAACACCTACCAGGGAACGGAACATACTAGACATTGTGTTCCTAAAAATTACTATTACTTCCTTTCAAGTTTTACCACCATTGATGTGCAGTGATCATGGGGTTATAAAGGTAATTTGTTGCTAGATAATTCTCCCAAATTGAAATCTAAACCAATGCACAGAAGGTTAATTACAGATTATATGAAAGCAAAACAGACACTATGTAAAACTAACTGGAGTGATGTGTTCAGTGGAAAACCTGCAGATGGAATGTGGAAAGTCTTGAAAGAGGAATTTTGAGTGCAAAGAAAAATAAAAAAAATGTTTAACATCAGGATCTAGGTATAAAACATCAGGGGGATACATTTCCATAAGAACAACATACCTGATTAAGGTGAGAGAGAAAAAATATAAGAAATGGAAGAGGTGTACAACATTGAAAACTGAAATAAACAAGCTGGACAAACAAATTAAGCATAGTGTGAGATAACATCAAGAAAAATTCAAAGAAATGTATTTAAAGATTTTGAGCATAATAGGAAATTTTTTTATAGATATATAAGATGTGGAAGGAGTAAAGACATACAAATTGAGAAACTTTTCTCAGACAGAACAGATTATAGATATATTTACAAAATCTTATGCAAAGCAGTTTGACTCCACAAAGGTAGTGATAAGTTGTCCTAGTGACATCCAGGTATCCACAGATACTGGAATCATATTAGATTATATTGAAAAAGAGCTGCATAAACTGGATGCAAACAAAGCTCAGGGAGGAGATGGAATTCGTAATAATGATCTGAGAACACTTCGGCAAGAACTTAACAGTACCATTATATCTATTATTCACTAGGTCATATAAATATGGGGAAGTTCCTCAGGATTGTGGAGACATGCTTTTATTAAACCTGTCTTTAAGAGGAGTAGGACAAACCCAGAGTCATATAGACCCTTAAGTCTGCTTTCATGTTCTCAAAAAATAATGGAGAAGGTAATATTGCATAAGTTGTCAGAATTGGAGAGTTTGGGACTTGAAACCATATATTAGCATGCATATGTTGAAATAGATCTATTACCCCTGTAACATGATGTTCTATAACATAACTATGAGTGAAAAATTGTGGTGTGATATAATTTATATAGATTTAACTTCAGCATTTGACAGGGCCATACACAAAACACTGATCATTAAATTAGAACAGCTAGGTATTATTGATGTACTTCTGATAAGATGAATAGCTGCACGACTTGTAAATAGGACATGCCAAGTATTGTACAGCAACTGGACAGGTGAAGTTCTTGGTTACAGTCAGGGTGTTCCACAGGACTCTGTCCTAGGCCCTTATTTGTTTATATTGTATCTTTCAGACCTAACTTTTTTATCTGAGGTGCTCTACAGTCTATATGCAGATGACTTGAAATTGGGTAAACTGATTACATGTGTTACAGATAAGGCATGTCTGCAAAAGAACTTGACTAAATTGACCATTTGGGCACAGTAGAATAATATGCTGATAAATACAGCAAAAACTAGGAATGTGAGATTTGGGAGACATAAATTGAAAGGTAAATATTTAATACAGCACACAGTGATTGAAACCGTGGGCTCATTTAAGGACCTGGGTATATGGGTAAGAGCCATCTGGGAGTTTTTTAACCATATGAACCAATTGGTTAATGATAGTTATATAACAAGATTTCTAAAGTCTAGGAAATCAGAAATGATGAAGACATTGTTTGTTAGTTACATTAGACCCAAACTTGAGTATGGAATAACAATATGGAAACCTTATAAGAAAACAAGCATGAGTACACTGGAAAGAGTGCAGCAGAAATATCCCAAGGGCATCCATGGATGTGAAAATTTAAGTTATTATGAAAGACTAAAATATCTGAACTTGTACAGTATCACTTGTAGATACCTAAGAGGAGATCTTTTTCAGGTGTATAGGGCATTTAGAGACAACTACCTCTGGGAATATTTGTGGTTATCAAAAAATAGTAGAGAATCATCAGACAACCTATGCTGAAGATTCTATAGAAATGAGAAGTGTATTAATTGGCTCTCTGAGATAGGAGCTGATGCTTGGAACAGACTGCCAAATTACAAGTTTAGATATGTTTAAGAACAGCCTGGACATTTATTATGGGAATAAGTGTTTTTGACCCGTTTCCAGTGGTGTTCCACAGAGATCAGTCCTGGAATCTCTACTGTTCAGAATCTATTTCTCCAAAGTACAAGCTATAACCAAGAGACTGTGGCTGACAAGGTTTGCCAATGACTGCAAACTTTACTATAAAGCGTGCAATTTATATTGTGAAGTTTCATAGAAACACTGCTAACAGTGTTTTACTTACTTTTTTTCTTTCTTTTCCTCCCCTCAGTGCCCTTCCAAACATTAATAACATGAAGTGAAGCAAATGCCTTTCAGTTCCCTACAAGTTTAACAAAGTCAACAAATGTCCCAGTCTCCACTTTTTCTTATTCAGATGTATTTTACAAACAAAATTGTTCATTGCAGTCTCCCATTTATTCACTAATTTCTGTGTTGCTTGTCTTCTTCTTATTCCTATCCATTTCCCATTTCCAGATTCCAGTTCAATTCAAGGTACTCATGATTTTTCTAGTCAATTCCTTTTGTCTGTCTCTTACACATTTTCCTTTGGAGCAGTGGAAAAGGTTTCACTGACAAAGTCTCTCTGTACTCTTTATCATCAGAAGAGGAATAAGCAGAGTCCCCTTCTGCTTGATGGTTCACTTTTGGTTGAACAGACAACCCTTCTTAGCCTGTTCTGCATAAAAAATGACTGATCTTCCAGGGAAAAAAACTATTCTGAAGATAGCTATATACAGCAACTTGAATCTCACACCTGCCTTTCAACATTCCCTGATTGCTAGAATAAATGTGTTTCTCTCTTGCCTGGTGTATAGTGAATAATCATTTTATATAGCCACTCTACTGTTTACAGCTTTTAATACTTTGCCCTATTGCCACAGTTTTGTCAGGATCAACTCTTTGTGCTGATATGCTTGCATCTTTACTAATAAAGGTATTGGCTGCTTTCTCATGGTCAGATGTGGAACATACAATGTGCCCTTCAATCAGCAGTTCTTGCTGTGGAATACCAGTCCAGTTGCTTATTTGTGCCTTCATAAAATAGTATGTTCCTTCTAGTCTCTTTGGTACAGAAGAAATTCTCAAATTGTCCCCAAGTACTCCATTTGAAATATCTCTTCTTGAACAAGTCTCATACTCATCCAGAAACATATTTTCTTGAACAGTTTCATACTTATCCAGCCTTTTCTTTATTTAGACCTCTGATTTTTGCTGTTTTATCAGCTCATGTGAATATCAGTTTAAAATTTATTCTATTTTTCCAGCCTTTTGTTTTATGACTTGATATACTCCAGTGTTTCATTTATTTTAATCAGCTCTGAGCGCATTTAACTTTTTTTCTGCTAGATTAATGGAAGCCACGTCTTGCACCAAAGATGGATGTTTTTGCTGAACAGCTGCAGGATTCGTCGTAGTCGTTTTTTTTCTCTTCACCTTTTCTAGTTGTTGCTTTCAGACTGTTTTGATTTATTCTTTGGTGACATCTAGGAAGTGTACTTACTAGCCAATAACTAAATATGCTAAAAGTGACAAGAGTTCCTGGTGTTTATCTTTCAGTTTCTTTTTTCACATTGGGAGAGCTGAAGTTAACCTATTAATCAGTGTGCATCCTTCTTGGAAAGTCCCAATTACCAATCCATTCTTGTCCCATCTCATCTACCCTCCCATATGAGAAAAACAACTTGCATAGTATAACTAATTTCTAACATTATGAAGGAGTGTACAGGCTACCATTAAATATATAAACTAGTGCTATGTTGTGAGTTATCTTAGGAAGTTACTAGGCTAATGGCCCGAGGGTCCTTACAAGCCTAGCCAAATTTTACCCTTGTTACCATGAGAAGCACCTATTGCTCCTGTCCAAGAGGGATGCTGGTGAAAACCCCAGGGTGAATTTATGGTTATCCACCCAATTGTCCAGACTGTGTTTGAAGAGGGCCAATGAGGTGCTCTATTTGATGTGAAGTGAGAGGTGTGCTAACCTCTGGGAGACAAATCTGACCCTCCAGCAGGTTCTATTGATGTCACATACCAAGTTTAGGTCTTTAGAGTGAGTAACCTGTGTGTCATTTGACTTGGCGGATGTGCAGCATTCCCAATAAAGTGGGGTTAGAGATCACCTTATATGCAAGGCAGAGATCACCTCTGAGTAGTCTATATGAAACAGAATAAAGTGACAGGGATTTCAGCTGATCCACATAGGATAGCTGCTGAAGACACTAAATGTTCTTTGTAAGGAACCTTTGTGGTCACTCTAATTGCTGCAGGTACTTTGAAAGGTGCATGCCAAAAGGGGCATTGTACTCCGTTATTGGCCTAATGAGTGAAGAGTACAGGGAGGTGATAACTTCACTTTTTCTCAAGGCAGAGCCCTTACTTATGAGATGAGCCGTATAGAATGCCCTTCTTACCACTCTGGAGACATGGTGATCAAAGGCAAAATTGCTGTCAACCCGAGTACCCAGATCTCTCACCACTGAGTGCGTACTTATTGTATTGCCATTGATGTGGTAATTTGCAGAAACATCGCTCTTGCTGAAAGGGATGATAATACATTTTTTGCATCGAGTTTGAGGCCATGACTTTGGCACCAATCATTTGTTTGTGTAAGACCTCCTTGAAGGATGTTGACATCATTTGGAGATTCTATGACTGCACCCAGTTTGCAGTCATTGGCAAACCTTGTCAGCCACAGTCCCTTGGTTATAGCTTGTACTTTGGAGAAATAGATTCTGAACAGTAGAGATTCCAGGACTGATCTCTGTGGAACACCACTGGAAACAGGTCTGCTATTGGAGGTGGATTCCCCTAATTTGACTGTATGGGCTCTAACAGAGAGCCAGGTCACAACCCACTTTATGATATAAGGGTTGATGTCTAGCTAGGAGAGTTTGTCAATGATGCCTGAGTGGGGGATAGTGTCACATGCCTTGGCCAGGTCTAGGTAGGCTGTATGCACAGATTTCCCCACATCCAGGGCCCTTGTGACTGTCTCAAAGAAGTCCACCAGGTTTAATAAGTGTGATCTCCCCTTGACAAATCCAAAATGGGTAGGATCTAGTGTTTGGAGATTACCTATATCTTTGTTGATAAGATCCATGATGATTCTCTCCATGGCTTTGCTGATAAGGCTAGTCAGGCTAATAAGTCTGTAGTTCATGGGGTCAGTAGAAGCACCACCTTTGTGCAGGGGGAAAATGATGGCTATTTTCCATTCACCTGGGATGAGGCCAGTACTTGGACTGTGATTGAAAAGAGTAGCCAATGGTAATGCTAATTCTTCTTTGAGCCCATGTAGGACGCAGCCTGGGATGTTATCAGGTCTCATTGATGCTGTGTTTTTGGCCTTAAAGAGGGAGTTTTAGAGATGCAAGGTAGGGGACAGGTGGTAGAGATGTCATGAAGTACATGTGGCTGGGACGGGGGAGTGAAGTTTTCACTGAACCTGTTGGCAAGCAGTTTAGCTATGTCTACCAGTTCAATGTAGGTGTTGCCATTAACTACCAGTTCAATGCCTTATGGTTGTCCTTGGTTGAGGAAGTCTTATTTGCTTATTTAAGGTGAGGAGGGAGTGTCTCCATTTTAGAGCCTGCTCCTTCATACTCTTGGACAGCAGTTTCTTCCTTTTATTGTAAAGCCTGGTAATGCTGCTTGTCCACCAAGCAGATTTGCTTTTCCTTGAAGAGCTTGTATTGGTCCTAACAGGTACTGCCAAGTCAATACAGTTATACAGGTGCTTGTATAGGGCATTTGAGTAGAGCTCATCGTAGTTAGCGGTTCTGTCTGAGGGGAGAGGTTCAATGAAGCTATTTATACCATCCTGTAAGAGGTTATAATCTGCTTTGGTGAAGGTTTTAGTCTAGTTGCTGCTAGGAGAGGGTCAGGTGTGATAGTTACCTCAAATGAGTCTGATTTGTGGTCAGATCTCACCAGGGATGACTTCACAGTGAGAGAGCTACAGTGGTCTCCCATATTTGTAAACACCAGGTCCAGGATGTTGGCACACCAGGTGGTGGTGTCAACCAGCTGGTCCAAGGCATTGGATTTGACAAAGTCAAGGAACCTTTCCACAGGTGAGTTTGAGCACAAGTAATTCACCCACTCAATGTTAGGGTAGTTAAAATCACCCAAAACTATGGTGTTAGGATGCATCTTGATAGACTCAAGTTGATCCAAATAGGCAGAGTGGGTGTCCTGATTCATAGAGGGGGTTCTGTAGCTGGAAATAACTTAAATAGGTGTCCTACTAGCAGTTAATTGCACCTGAAGTATCTCTAGGGCATCATACTGTATGACCATTCTGGAGGTGTATTTATCCTTGATGAATATTGATACACAGCTTCCTTTAGTTTTCTTACCTTCGGTTTGTGGTCTGAACATGTCAAAGGAGGTGTAACCTGGTATGGCTGGGGTGCTCTCCACAGCCCTGAACTAGGTCTCTGTGACTGCACAAATGTCTGCATCCTCCAGGGTGAGGAATGCTTCCAGTAAGTGCAGTTTCATGTTAAGTCTCCTACCGTTTAGCAACATGAACCCGAGGTTGTTTTTGTTTGGTATTTTTACACCGGCAGTTTTGTCCTTGTGACACTGCCTAAAAAAAAAAGACACCATGAGGTGTCAAGAACCATAGTTAGTTGCCAAAATCCCAGGGGGTGACAGATGAAGACCACCTCTGGCAAAGCAGTGAGGTCTGTCGATCATGTTATACTGAAGTGATTGATGCTACTAAGAATCCATCTGATTGTATTCTGTTCAATGTGCTAGATTTCATTTATTTATTTCACTGAAGTGTCAGTTTTCTTTTAAGTACTAATTTTAGTGTTTCGCCTACAGATTCCTCAGAGTTCCTGGTTCAGTCATTTCCTGATTAATTACTTGCACCTGCAGGCAGTTCATCTGCAGCTGCAGGACTTTACTGGTAGATAAAAAGAACAACTAATTGTTTTGCAGTTTGAAGACAGCTCTTCTCAAATGCTTTGAAGCTATTCATTTATATGGTCTTAGCATACACTTCCACCTGTTTATTATAACACCAAGTGATGCACCAATGTTTAATACACATGTATGATCAGTTTACTTCTCCCTCTTCCCTCAGCAGCCCAGGATCACATTATATTGGTTATATCTATACTTTTATCTTGTTTCAGTATAAACCCCAGATACATTGCTGTTGAGAAAAAAGTACTTTATTTAACATCGCTGGCACTGACAGCAGTCACTGGTAGACTCTCCTCCTCCCACTTCAGATTTGAATTCTCTATGTGTATTGCACAGAACTACTTCACAGTGTAGCATACACACATTACTAAGAAAAGAAAACTTTTTTCACTTAGTTAGATCTTCAGTCCATTCATTAACCTTCTAAACATAAATGGCAAAGTGGTGAGTTATACTTTAAAGTCCTCCCACCAGTTTAACACAGTCCACAAACTTAGTCTTTTTTTCTAATTACAGAAGCAGTGTTCTCATGTCCAAACTGTATCTTATGGTAATGATGATATCTTTCAGTTTTTCCTGTGTGTTTCCTAGTTTCACATTCTTGCTGGCCTTCTTCATCATATTGACCACCCAACACATCACTGGTTCAAGTTCAAATTACTCTTGATTTTTCAGTCAGCCTCTGGGCTTTTTTCTGTTACTCCGTTATTGTCATTTGGAACAATGGAAATGCTAAAATGGCTTTACTGGCAAGGTCTATTTTTGGGCTTTGCTATTGGCAAAAGAATGAGAAGCAGAGTTCCCTTCAGCTTGCTGGCTCACTTTTTGCTGGGAAAACCTTTATTTTATTATTTCCTCCTTCTCCTGTTCTACATCTAAAAGTGTATTTGCTTCTTCAAGAAAAATATTCTGAAGACAGCTGGATGTAGCAACTTTATTATCACAGTTCCCTCTCAACATCTGATTGTAAAGCTATGTTTGCTTGTGTTCTGCTTGGTATACAGTGAATCATTTTCCACAAATACTGTGGTATCCCCACCTGATAATACTTTATCCTTCTGGCACACTTTTATCAGGAACAGCTCCTTCTTCTGATGTGACTATCTTTACTGCAATATATCTTGGCTGTTCTCTCATGACTACATTTGGAGCATGCACATGATGTATGTATTTGTACTAGCATAAAGTTAATGCTTTTGTTCCTTGCAGTTTCTTTGGTACTCAGAAAGTCTCAGGTTTTGTCCGGATGCTTTGTCTTGTAGCTGTACTTTTGTGGAACGAACCTTTCTGAGAAGGCTTACATTCAGCCAGTCTTTCCTTCATTTCATGCTCTAATTTCTGCAGTGTTATCATCCCATTTGAATAGCTACGTAAACTTCTTTGATGGTTTAAAGATGTTTGACTGTATTAAGTCTTCCAATTTCTTATTTTAAATACTTATAAATACATTTGATTTATTTTTTCTTCTAAAGTACTGGAGGTTATCTCCTGTACTGAAGCTGAAAAGCGAACTGCTTTTTGCTGAACATCTGCAAGGCTCTTCCTCACAGAGTTTTTCTTCTTTTCTATTTAACTTCTTACTTTTTCCAGATTTTTTTCTTTACTGTTTATTCAGCATAATGACTAACAAGTAACTAAATTTTACCTAAATGGAAGGCTTTTCTTGGCTATTTTCCAAAGTTTCCGTTTTCATATTGGGAGTGTTTCTAATCAGCCTTTTGATCCCTGTGCAGATATCTTGACAGTCGAGACTTAATCAGCATGAGTCTGACATTAAGGATTTCTTGTCCTCTGCATCTCCACCAGAGAATGTGTTAGTTGAGGAAACTATTCATGGAATGAATCAGGACATTAAATGGGAGGTTAAGGAGTTTTCCAAGGCCAAGGTAAAGTACAGTGAACTCTTGCATTTACCTCAAACCAAGGCATTATCTATTCCTCCGGTGATAGAAGCCCAGGAAGTTACTTTCGCTAACTGAATCATTAGAAACAGATTCTCAGCCTCCTAAAGATAGGAAGACAGACCATTTCTACAGGGTCCATGATTCCTGCAGTTGCCTTCATAAAATTGCTTTCATGGATCCAGCTATGGTGCCCATAGATTGCAGCAGAGAAACTCGTGGCTGTTATCATGAGTACTATTCCCAATAACAAATTCAGCAAGACCCTAGACAGATCTTGAGAAATCATCTAGTTAGTGAGATCTGGGAGGTCATTCAATAGTTCACTTTTTGAACGAATGAATTTAGAAGATTTGAAGATAACAGCATAGAGAATAAATATGAATAAATGTAGGTCTGAGTCTAGTGAATCATCTTTGGAACTGTGGATTTAATAAAAAGACGATTACCTAATCTGTCTCCTATTACGTTCACTGTGTGCTCTTTATATTATCTATTCTTTATATAACAAGTGTTTTCTCAATTTCATTAACTGGTTGTCTGTATCTTCATATGCTTTGTAGCCCAAATCATAGCTTGAAAAGCATAAGTTTGGATTAATCTACCTATTCAGTTAAACACTATGTAAACAAGTTAAATGAATCTTGATTAAGGCAGAGCCCCAAAGTGAAAAGATCAAATGACTGAAACCTTACAGCATATATAGTTGAAGCATAACATACTGAATATATCAGTATGTAAAGCATTGAAATATTAGCCAAGGGATTCAGAAAGAACCCCACTGCTGGGGGTAAGCCCTGCAGCCAAAGGGGAGTGTTTCCACAATGTGGGAAACTGTGATTCAGAGAGTTGTCAGCTGCAGTGAGGAGAGACCACATTATTAATGAATTTGCATGTCTCTGGATTGCTCTTAACAACAGGAAGTTCAAATCAGTACTTTCCTTCAGTTGTTAGTACTGACGGCATCATATTGGCAAGGCACCCCACCATTCTCTCTCCAACATATACCAGCAATAGCTCTTATCTGTCTCTGAGATGATTGAGTGTCCCTGAAGTTTCCATATTTTTTTTTTGTCATTGTCATCGTCATCATAAATCATGGATCATTACAGTCAATCAATAATGGCAAACATTAGATCTGATGATGTCAATCTTCATTTATCCTTTACATTTGGGACTTTGGGGACACGGTTACCATCCTCGGAACTGGCTCGGCCATTACATAGCTCACGCCAGCCAAAAACTCTCAAGCTATGACTCTGCCTACAATATCCCTCTCCATATTACTGCAGATCTTGTTTGCCACTCTTGTCGCAAGACATAAACATCCTAAAGTAAACTGTGGAAAAAAAATAAATACATCTGAAGAAACCTCCATCTATACTTTGTGAAAAGGAACCAACAAAAGTTGTTGCAACATTCCCAGCATGTACACATCTTCTAGTAATCTGTTTAAAAGTACTGTAGGAAAACTGGTGGTGGTTTGGTTAATTATCCAGAGTAGAACTAACCGTCCCCTTTCACAAACAGGAGCCATTGCTGCTTCTGTCCACATTTCCAAGACATAACCATCATTTAGTAATCTGTTAAAATAAAGTAGTCAACTTTTTTCTCTCGCAGCTAAGTGAAATTTTCTTGCGTTTTTATAGTTTAAGCTAACCTTTTTCTATACTTATACAGTAAACTCTCAGTTAACTGAATTTCAAGCAACCAGAAAAAAAATCAAAGAAATACAGTATCAGATGAACAATTCAGTTTTTCACATGTTGCACTTTGTTTACCCCCCACAGAAACATACCTTACCTTTTAGAGTTTTAAAAAGGAAGATACAAATGAATACCCTCTCTCCCCAACCTGAGAACAAGTCAAACCAAACAAGTCAAATCACTAAAATGTCAACTCTCGCTCCATACCCAGTCAGTTTGCATCAGATTGCACATTCTCTCTCCGATCTCTCACTCACACTCTTCATCTTTCACACATCTCTTCGATTTCTCACACACTTTCACTTCTGCTTTCATACATGCATTCTCTCTCTGTCTCTATTCAGTTCATTCAATTCCAATTCACTCAGCGTGCCACTGAAAGCCATTCCATGTAGGATTACTACCTGTCTCACTTTGCGAGGGACAGTCCCTTTTTGGGCAGTTGTGTCCTGCAAAAAAATTGAAAAAATGGCAAATGTCCTGAGATTTTAGGACAAAATTATTTCCTTTATTTTATATAATAGTTGTATAAAATAGTTATTCTGTATCTGAAACATCGAAATGTTATAAGAAACAGAATAAGCAACTAAAATGCTACAAGAATAAGCTTTTATTTAGGCAAAAAAGTGAAGTTCTGTCCTTTGTACTGGGCGTGGGTATGGTTCGCCCTTCAAAATCTGACGTTTGTACCAAAAATGTCCCACTTTGTGGTAACCCTAATTCCATGTGCCATATTTTCTAGCAGAAATATAAATTTGAAATTTTATTATTCCAGCCAGGCTTTTAATTACTGTATCTCAATATTAAAGTCAAATCAATACAGTGTTTATGGTATGGTATAGTATAGGGTACAGTATTTGTCAGGTCTATTTTTAATAGTAACTCTCAAGCAACAAGAAACTACACTTACCCGGTATCTACCAATCCCCATGGGTGCTGCTTAACTGAGAGTTTAGTGTATATATATATATATATATATATATATTTGTGTGTGTGTATATATTTATAAATGGGTCTGCTATGGATGTTCGAAATTCCAAAAAGCTAGCTGAATTGCCCCCCACACTCCCTGCAATTTAAATATACCAACTCTGAGGTCACACTACAGTGTGGAAGATGGAAATCTTCCCATTCTACACTATACGGAGATGTCCGTTCTGCACGTTCAAAATTTCAAAAATAGATCATATGGTCTCGGCCATATGGGAATTGGCTTTTTGGAATTTTTATCATATGTAGGGGACCTATGTATATATATAGGTCCCCTACATATGATAAAAATTCCAAAATTATATATATATATATATATATATATATTTTGGATATAAATTCCAAAATTATATGTATATATATATATATATATATATATATATATATATATATATTCTTTCTCTCTTCTACCCTCTTATTTTGTCGAGTGAGTGTACTTTCCTTACCATATTGTATTTGATCCCTACCATCATTGGTAATACCTCTACCTCTCTTTCTCTACCTTTTTAAGTAACTTGTGTGTGTGTGTGTGTGTGTGTGTGTGTGTGTGTGTGCTGCCTGTTGACCCCTAGTTTTTTGTGTCTGTCAACATGGCTGAGAAATCTTAAGGCACTACTGGCTTTAAACATTGCCAAGATTGTGAACGGAAGATGCCCAGTTCCAATGGACATTCTTCCTGTGTGTATTGTTTAGGCCCAGCTCATCTTGAACAGGACTTTACTGTCTGCCAGGCCTTCAGCAACCGGGCCTTGGTTGAATGCAGAAATAAATTAAAAGGGCTAATGAATTCCTCTTTTAGGAGGCTTTATCCAAGACTGATACGTCCCCCTCTAAATCTGATATTGGAACCAAGAAAACTCACTTGTTGCCAACATCTCCTTCAGTAGCGGTAGTGAAGAAGCTTAAGCCTTCTGGTCCCACCACTTCAGCAGAACCGAAGGCTAAGGTTTGGAAACTTTTGGAACCAACATCCTTGGCACCACAAACCTTGGTGCTGGTCTCTTTGGTACCAATATCTTCAGTTTCCTGGTCGGTACTGACCTCTCCTGTTATACTTCTACAGGCACTGGAACCTCTGTCGGTGCTGAAATCAGGCTTAATTATCACACCCAGGACAAAGTATTCACCTTGTATTCACCTCTTTGTGGGACAGCTCCTGAGTCCTTTTCTTGAAGGACCAGAATCCCCCTCAGGGTTATCTGTCCATTTCTCCTGAAGTCAACATTGTGAGGTTGGTGGATCAGCTCCTAATGGCCAGGAGTCTTTCTGTCTCTTCCCAGAACCCCTTTCCTTTCTGGAGTTGGGGTGTTTTCTCCCAAATCTTCCTCCTCTAACCTCCTTCGAGGGCTTAGACCTTCCCACTCTGATCCCTCCAGTTCCAGCTGCACTGGTGCCAGCAGCCTTTTCCCCTTTGGTTCCAGGACCTGCCTTGACTTTTTCAGTTCCTTTGGAACCGATGGACTTTTGGGGCCGTAGCTCTGCTGTTGGGTCTGAGAGTTTCAGATTGGTTCCAGCTTTTTATTTGGAGTCGTGCTTGAGTCTCGGAACCTCAGCAGGTGTGGGTTATTCTTTGGCACCTGCTTCAGAGGTGGTTCTCCCAAAGTGGGGTGTCACCTCAGTTCTTAAGTTTTCCTTCTCAGTTCTGGGATCCCATTCCACTTTGGGGAGGCCTACTTTCCAGGTAATGGAGAGGGCATTGGCCTCTGCAGGCTCTCAGATGGCTCCTTCTGTGTCAAAGTTTTATCCCAAGACTCCTACATGCCCAGAGCTGCCACCAACCTCCACGTCCAGACAGTAGGCACCTAAGCTGCAAGATGCCCCTGCACAGGGCCTCTTTTCTTTCAAGTCCTCCTCGGAGATTCCCACTGAGGAGCCACTCTGAAAAAAGACGTGTAAGAGGAAACACTTAGATTCCCCTGCGGAATCAGTCACAGAAGACACAGATGGGGAGGGTTCCCCCCAGTCACCCCTGAAAGATGTCTCCTTTGGAGGCATTCTAAAGATTCTGAAACAGATGGGTAACTGGAAGCCCAGAGACCCTACATTTGAGGAGTCAGTCTACCTGCAGGCTTTTGGTGCTTGCCCATCTACTTCTCAGGTGACCCCCCCTCCTACTGACAATCTTATTAAATTGATTGTGCAGAGGGCTTGGAAGGCTCCTGATTCCAAACAGCCAATTTCACAGAGACCTGATGAAATACTATCTGCTTCAGAGGACCACCAGCATTGGGCAAAGGGGTTAGCAGTAGATGTTATGGTGGTGGCAGCTGCCATCAAAAAGAACTAGCTGAAGAGTGTTCCTCTGTTTGTCCCCCTAATCGAGAGCCCAGAGCGATGGGCAGATTCGGAAAATGGGTATACGCTTCATCAACCTTTGCATTAAGGTCTTTGAATTTTATGGCACATTTCACTAGGTTCTAGAGGAATCTAATCAAAGAGTTATCAGGTACCCTAGCAGGAGCTGTGCCTGAGGAGGCCCAGGATAAAGTGGCCTCCCAGCTAGCCTCCCTGGAGTCTTATTTCCAACTTGTCCATGGGTCTCATTGCGCATGCATCCGAAGGGATGACCAGGGCAGCCGGTTCAGGTGTTGCCATATGGCATCACACTTGGATGCACTTGTGTGAGCTTGTGGAGCTACTTAAGTCTTTCTTCGTCAATGCTCCCTTTGATGGATCTTATTTATTCGGCCCCAAAGTCAAAGAAACTCTAGCAAGTTGTAAGAAAGATGGAAAGACCCTATCTGCAGTGGGCATACATTTATCTGCTCCCCAATGGTCCTACTCTAGGAATTAGAGAAGTGAAAAGATTTGTTCAGAAAATCTCAAGGGCCCTTTCAGGCCACATGTGGTGGTGACTCCCCTTGGCAGAGGAGGGAGCTCTAATGGAAGACGCCAACCCAGTGGAAGAGGGGCCTTCAAAATCAGGATTCCACAGATTCTTTCTTCGGTCAATGCTATCAGCACTCCTGAAAGGGGCCTGATTGCTTACCTCTGGAAGCATTTGGGGGAAGATTTTCAGATTACCAACAGCATTTTCCTCTTTAGTTTCAGGACCTGCCTTGACTTTTTCAGTTCCTTTGGAACCGAAGGACTCTTGGGGCTGTAGCTCTGCTGTTGGGTCTGAGAGTTTCAGATTGATTCCAGCTTTTTATTTGGAGTCGTACTTAAGTCTCGGAACCTCAGCAGATGTGGGCTCTTCTTTGGCTCCTGCTTCAGAGGTGGGTCTCGCAAAGTGAGGTGTCACCTCGGTTCTAAGGTTGTCCTTCCCATTTCCGGGGTCCCATCCCTCTTTGGCAAGGCCTACTTTCTGGGTAATGGAGAGGGCATTGGTCTCTGCAGGCTCTTAGCTCCTTCTGTGTCAGAGTTTTATCCCAAGACTCCTTCTTGCCCAGAGCTGCCACCAACCTCCACGTCCAGACAGCGGGCACCTAGGCTGCAAGATACCCCTGCACAGGGCCTTTCTTCTTCCAAGTCCTCCTCAGAGATTCCCACTGAGGAGCCACTCCAGAAAAAGACATGTAAGAGGAAACACTTCAATTCCCCTGAGTTATCAGTCACGGAAGACACAGACTTCGATAATGGGGAGGGTTCCCCCCCGGTCACCCCCAAAAGATGTCTCCTTTGGAGACATTCTACAGATTCTGAAACAGATGGGTAACTGGAAGCCCAAAGACCCTACATCTGAGGAGTCAGTCTACTTGCAGGCTTTTGATGCTTGCCCATCTACTTATTGGGTGACCCCCTCCTACTGACAATCTTATTAAATTGATTGTGCAGGGGGCTTGGAAGGCTCCTGATTCCAAACAGCCAATTTCATAGAGACCTAACAAAATACTGTCTACTTCAGAGGACCACCAGCATTGGGCAAAGGGGTTAGCAGTAGATGTTATGGTGGTGGCAGCTGCCACCAAAAAGAACTAGCTGAAGAGATTGCCTCTGTTTGTCCCCCTAATCAAGAGACCATGGCAATGGACAGATTCGGAAAATGGGTATACGCTTCATCATCCTTTGCATTAAGGTCTTTGAATTTTATGGCACATTTCACTAGGTTCCAGAGGAATCTAATCAAGGAGTTATCAGGTACCCTACTAGGAGCTGTGTCTGAGGAGGCCCAGGATACAGTGGCCTCCCAGCTAGCCTCCTTGGAGTCTATTTCCAACTTGTTTATGGGGCTCTTTGCACATGCATCCGAAGGGACGACCAGGGCAGCTGGTTCAGGTGTTGCCATAAGGCATTACACTTGGATGCACTTGTGTGAGTTTGTGGAGCTATTTAAGTCTTTCTTCATCAATGCTTCTTTGATGGATCTTATTTATTCGGCCCCAAAGTCAAAGAAAATCTAACAAGGTGTAAGAAAGATGGAAAGTCCCTATCTGCAGGGGGCATACATTTATCTGCTCCCCAATGGTCCTACTCTAGGAATTATAGAAGTGGATTGATTTCTTCAGAAAATCTCAAGGGCCCTTTCAGGCCACATGTAGTGGCGGTTCCCCTCAGCAGAGGGGGGAGCTCTAATGGAAGACGCCAACCCAGTGGAAGAGGGGCCTGCAAAATCAGGATTCCAGAGATTCTTTCTCCAGACAATCCTATCAGCACTCCTGAAAGGGGCCTGATTGCTTACCTCTGGAAGCATTTGGGAGAAGAATTTCACTGCACTCTAGAGCCTGGCGACAAATAACTTCAGATGCTTGGGTGGAGAGGATCATTGCCAGAGGTTACCATATTCCCTTCACTCTTTTTATAAGATCAAAATGAAGCCTCCCTGATGTTCCACCCAATCAGAGGGATCAATCAGCCTTAGAGATTCAAAAGCTGCTAGAAAAGAGAGTCATCCAAGAAGTCCCACCAGACCAGATAGGATCCGGATTTTACTGAAGGTTCTTTTGGCTGCCAAAAAAGACAGGGGACTTGAGACCAATATTAGAGCTCAGCTGTCTGAAGAAGTTTGTTCAGCAAGCAAGATTCCAGATGGTCACAGTTCAGTTTATACGGAAAATGATTGGATGTGCTCATTAGGCCTTCAGGACACACATTACCATTTAAAAATTGACAAATGCTCTAAAAGGTTTCCTCCACTTTTGGCTACGAGCCAGTCATTTTCAGTTCAGGGTGCTGCCCTTTGGCCTCACCACAGCCGCCAGGGTGTTCACCAAATGTTTGGCATCAGTAACAGTTCACTTGAGACTGCACAGATTCCGGGTGTTTCCTTATCTAGATGACTGGCTCATCATTGCTCCCACCAGGCATCTACTACTTCAAGCAACAGATTTCATCCTACACCTATTCTCCCATCTGGGCATCACCCTGAAGCTCTCAAAATTTCAGCTAAGTCCCACTCAGAATCTAGAGTTCATAAGTGCTTGTTCGAATACCATCTCTTGTGTAGCTTCCCTTCCTCTTCACAGGCTACAGAAAATAAAATCCCATGTACAGGCCATTATTTACAATGACAAGGCTCCTGCACTTCTAGTCCTTCAAGCTTTGGGGTTCATGGCAGTGACCATTACCTTAGTTCCACTAGCAAGATTTCACATGTGGCTGCTACAGTGGCTTCTAGCAGCCCAATGGTCCATCCTAACCCATCCAGTGAGGTACCCAATTCTAATCACCAGTCATTGCGAGAAAAACTTATCCTAATGGATGGAATCCGAGGAAATTCTTTTAATCCATCCCTTTACCCCTCCTCAATCCAAGGACATAGTGACCATGGATGCCTCCCAGATGGGGTGGGAGGGGACATTATCTCAGAAGAACAGTCCAAGGTACTTGGTCCTCGATAGAGGCCAACCTGTATATCAATGTTCTGGAATTGACAGCAGTGTTCTTAGCTTTACAAGACTTTCAATCTGTCCTCCCTCTAGGAATGATTGCAATTCAATCAGACAACATGTTGGTGGTCTGGTACATCAATAAACAGGAAGAAACCAAATCCGTGTGTCAAGATGTTCTCAGAGTGTAGCAATGGGCGATATCCTCCAACTGCTTTCTAATAGCAATGCACATCCCAGGGGAGCTCAAACATGATAGCGGACAGACTGAGCAGATGCATTCTCTTGCCTCCTGAGTGGTCTCTCAATCCCAGAGTGGCAAATGAGATTTTCCATTGCTGGTGCCAGCCTTGCTGTGATCTCTTTGCATCACCCCAAAACAACAAGTGCAGCAGCTATTTTGCTCTAATTCCCTCTCAGGGGGAATCCCCAAGAGAAGTTATCCTTCACGCTTGGCCGTCAAGTCTACTCTATGCCTTCCCCTTCTCCCTGATTCCTCTCTTCTTAAAGAAAGCCAGCAGGTTGAGAAGCAAAGTCATCCTCATTGTGCCCTTCTGGCCTCAACAAGTCTGGTTCCCCTTTCTGTGGCCTCATCTAATTCACTGTCCATGGATTCTGGACCCAGTTCTGGACCTTCTGTTTCATCCACAGGGACTGGTGCAGCTCAGTCTTCAGAACCTCAAGCTTACAGCTTGGATCCTCCAATTCTGTTAGTCGACAGGGAGAAGAATTTATCTTCCCCAGTCCAAAAAAGTCTATTGGCTTCTCATAGACCAAGAAACTGTATCTAAGCAGGTGGAAAAGATTTTCTATTTGGGTGTATGATGATGGCCTTAATCCTTTTTCTGCACTGGTTGAAAAAGTTTTGAAGTTTTTAGCTATGCTTTTTGGTCTGCTTTCACTATTAAGGTCCAACTAGTTGCTATTTCTAATTTCCACAATGGCTTTGAAGACCATTCACTAATTTACCATAGATTAGGTAAAGAGAGACTTGAACCTCAGCACTGAAATAAATAGGACATGCTGGAGGGACAGATTCATAACCCAGAGGCTCCCCTCACTCTGGAATAAAATCCCAGTCCAGGTTAGGCAGAGTCCCACATTGACTCTGTTCAAGAGGAATCTTGATGAGTGGATGGGAGATCGTAGATTTACCCCGGCTATCACTTCTGTGTCACTGTTAGACAGAGGCACAGTATACTAACCTCAAAAAAAGGCATAGCAAAATTAATTTAAAATGGGTGGCGAAAGCCAAACACACTCTGGCTAGGCTTATAAATGCCCTAGGGCAGATAGCCTAGTATGAACCTATGAACCTATAAAGTGTTCATGAAAGGGTCTTTGTGGTTGAAATCTCTGTTTACAGACCCTCTAGCTCCTTGGGATCTGACCTTGGTTTTGTAGTCTTTTGTGATTCCTCCCTTTGAATCAGTGGCTACATGTCACCTAAAGTTTCTTTCATGGAAAGCTATTTTTCTGATAGCTATTACCTCCACCAGAGGAATTTCTGAGATACAAGCATTATCTTCAAAACCCCCATATTTGATTTTTCATAAAGATAGGGTTTCTGTAAGAACCAGCCCTATCTTTTCTCCCTAAGGTGGTCTCAGAAACTAATATTAATCAAACCATTAACTTACTCATTTTCTTTTTTAATTTTTCCAACAAAGGTGAATATTGCGTTCATTTGCTGGATGTTCACAGACAATTACATTTCTACCTCAGCAGAACTAAAGAATTTAGAAAATCAGACCAGTTATTTGTATCTTTCCCCAGTTCATTTCTGGGAAAATCTGTTTCAAAAGTTACCTTTTCAAAATGACTGAGACTGTATTACTTTCATATACAATAAAATAATCTGAAGTTACCAGTGCCAGTGAGAGCGCACTCCACTAGATCAATAGCCATGATTGCTGTTTTCAACTCCAAAGCATCCATGAATGAAGTATGTGCAGCAGCAACCTGGGCTACTCCGCATACCTTTATCACACATTACAAATTGGATCTGGTCACCAGGGGAAGAGAATCCTTCAGCTCTATGGTTTTCAGGAATATCCTTCCATAAGGCCACCCAGGATCTAAAGTAGCTGGGGACTGTCCCAAAGTTAAAGGATAAATGAAGACTGACATCAGATAAACAACTTATGTACTCACCATAATGTTCCATCTGTGTTGTTGATCTTCATTTATCCTTTGCACCCCACCCTCCTTACACCTCCTATAGATTTTCTGGAGGATCGGACACTTGTCCTGGTAACTTTATTAAGTTTGACCTTGGACATGGCCTCTTCAATTCTGTTTACAAATTCCTTTTCTTTCTATGTAGCTGAAAACTCAGTCTGAGGTAATATGGAGAGGGGTATTGTGGTTAGAGTCTTAGTTCAAGATTTTTTGGCTGGTGTGAGCTATGTAATGGCAGAGACAGTTCCGAGGATCGGATCCGTGTCCCCAATGTCCCAAAGGTAAAGGATAAATGAAGATCGACAACACAGATGGAATGTTATGGTAAGTACATAACTTCTTTTTTCATTCATCTTAGTGCTCGTAAAATGCATTGTGATACTAGACTTGTTGCTCTATTCACTTTTTATGTGTGGCCAAGTAATATTTTAAAAATTCTCCCTAGTGCTATGTAGTGTTCCTCCTGCCTTTGTTCCAAAACCTCCCTGTGCACAGACATACCATCATCTCTCTCAACTGTCTGTTCCTGATTTTACAGGACATCCCTGCTTTTGCTTCTTATAGGTGCCCTGTCCATGGTAACTCATGCATTTATCATTAAATAATGGCAGACATTAGAGTTTCATATTTTAGAGTTTCATATTTCCTATTAAGCAAAAAAAAAAAAAAAATACACTAACTGATCACTAGCTGGTTAAGAATATTGCTATCTGTCAAGGTTGCAGGATTTTAACCCCCTCCCCTTTTCTTTCATTTTTTTAAATGGTGATATTTGACAAGTGTCCCTGGTATCTAGTGATGGTGCAGAGAACAACACACTCTGTGCTAGTGCCATAGATATAGTGTTTTAATCATTTTAAGTGTCTTTAAGGGATGTTAAACAGGCTTATCCCTGATGTCTAGTGTCCTCTCCCAACCTATTTTTTTCATGCTGTAAAACTTTTGTATATTGTATTTCAGTGCCTTTGAGGCATGATATGACAAGTTATTCCACCAGTCATTCCTTATGGTTACTCTTGTTTCCTTCTGTTGCACTTTTTGTTTTTCTGATATTACTCTCCACCTTCTCTCACTTGATATGATGAACTGGGTTGGTGCTTTGATGTGCTGGTCTTCATTGGGTTGCCTGCCACTGCATGCATGGCAGCAAGGTGGTGCCTTATTGAGTGTATGTGCACATATAGTTTTGAGCATGCTCAGACACATTTACCTGCCTTTATTGTGACATTGACCACTATGATCACATATATTTAACTAACATGACTCTTCTGGTGATCATGCCTAAGGTTAGTTGTCCCCATAATATGGATCCACTAATTTGCTAAGCGCTCCTTTTCTCAATGTGCCAGTGAATGCAAGTCTTGATACATATCTGAGTAGGGTTTTTCACACAACATGGCATTTAATTAATACAGTACAGCTGCAAGACACTAGTCTTTAAATCTTACTCATATTTCCTGAAAATATTGCCTTTCTTGACATTTTCTCTATATGAAGTGGGAAAAATGATGGTATTGTAGCAAAGGTGGGATGAATGTGGTACCTGACCCAGATGTCAACTTGTAGAGAGCACCAAATGTTTAAAAATATTTGATAGCTTATAAAACTGTCAATTATATAATTACAGCCATGTCTGCTTAACGAAATAGTCCTACATTTTAGTTAAACTACCTTTAAAAAAACAGAAATGATTGAATTTTTTCCAAACATTTATGGGAGGATGTACAAGGTAATTGTGCTGTGCAGGGCACCCTATTTCCTTGTTACAATTCTGGAAAATGAATTCAGCTGTTAAAAAAGTCTGATAGTTTATGTAACAGTAAGGGTTAAGACATAGATTTGGGATTCATAGTTAGATGTTGCTACAGGCAAAACAAAACCAACAGAAGTAATTTAAGTGTTTTCATTCCCAGATTCACAGAAAACCAAAAGAAATGAGCTAGCACTGCTGTTGTAGAGAGAGATAAAGCCTTGACTATGGCCCAAGTGACCCAAGTTTCATTAGCGGCCTGGGCACCTGACAGAGCTTGCAGGGGAATGGGAGGAAGTGAGTGGCCACAGCTGGCTAACTCATCCTGGTGGGAGTGAGGTGGCTGTGACTCATCTCTTGGGTAACAGCTAGTGGGAGGAAGGCAGTGGGTGTTGCATCTTTGGAGCACAAACTTATAGGCCATGAGTTGCCATAATGTACATGCGTGTTGTCAAGGTATTCAACAAGCAGAGACATATGTGTCATCTGGCAGACAGCACACAGTAGAGCTTGGGAAGTCCCTGAGTTGCAGAGGGGGCTCTCCATTGGGGAAGAGGCAGGCCAAACCACAGAACCAACAAGCTGGCCTGCTTTCTACCACCTGGCTTTGACTACTGGGAAGTGGGTGGGCCAATAGGGCTACATGAGCAGGTCCAAATGGGCCTTAAGGCTCTTGCCTAGTTGGAGATTTCTGGCTCCTGTGCTACAGAATGAATGGAACTTTTGGGTACAGGCAGAGATAGCACTGGGTGTTCACCATCAATCTCAAGAAGTCAGTTTTGACTCCCTCTCAAGACCACATTTTTCTGGGTTGCAGAATCCATACCATCCCAGTGTTGGCCTCTGGTCCTTCTCCCAAAGTTGTGTCTCTGGCAACCTACTTCTAGTCTCTACTTTCCCTCTCCCTCTCCCTCATTCCTGCAAGGGAATTTCTCAGAGCCTTGGAGTTCATGGCATCTACCATTCCCATGCTTTCCTTTGCCAAGGTTCATATGAGAAAGCTTCAATGATGCCACCAAAAACACGAAGACGAAAAACCAAACCAACCAAGTAAAAAGACTGTCCAGGGCAAACTCCAGCAGAAAATTAGTGGAAACGTTGTATTAACAGCTTACAATGAAAGGCTCAATGCTCAGTAACACGAATATAGGTTTATTAACGCCACTCAGTTCACAAACGTTTTCGTCAAGATTATGACTTCATCAGATGAAGGCAGATGAATTACATCAGTTTAAATACTAAATTAATTAAGCACTTCGCCCCAATTAATTAGTACCACCACGTTAAAGGCATAAAATAAATATTTAAAATCCTCCACATTTACCATGTTATCTAAACTAATTTTAAAACACTAAAAGCTTTCAAAATGTTTGTATACAGGTTAAAACACCAACAGTATTATATAACATGTGAATATGAGATAAAAAATATATATATTAGTAACTGCACAAGATATTTCTCAAATTTTGTCAGATTTAAGTTTCAAATATGGAATGATGGACACAGAATCATTGATCCCGGGAAATCTGTAAGATTCCAACAAAATTTGCCAGTATGTTTCCCTGTGGGATAAGATGACCTCCCATGGTCCACCCCTGGCTTCCTTAAGAACAGAATCCAAAACAAAGAAGGAAAAATCGCTCCAGAACATGTAGTAAGGTGCTTGTATAGTGCATTGTTTGTGTCACATTTTTCATATCATAATAATGTTCATATATTCTTCTACGGAGTTGCCTCTTGGTCTTGCCTACATAAAATGCTTGGCAGGTTTGACACACCGCCAGGTAGACAACCCGTGGGATGAACAATTATACATTTTTCTGGAAATTATCCTCCTATTTCTACTCTCCAAATACACAAAGTCTTGGTTAAGAATGTATTTACACTGTGAACACCGTCCACACTTGTAAGTCCCTGTACGTGGACTTTGTTGGTAGGGTGGTGTATTATCCTGCTCCAAAATTCTTTTTATGTTGACACCTTTCCTATATACAGTTTTAAAAGAAACATTCTTAAATCTACCAAGGTCCGTTAATTCCTGAAAGGACTTAAATTCATTGTTTATGATTCTGCTAATGTTACCAATATTACTGCTAAAATCAGTGATATACAGTAACTGGTTCCTAAAAAGGTCAATCTGAGTGTTGACCTGCAATTTGTTCAAGGAACCCACCCCTAAAATAGGCTTAAATCTGGTGGATCTCGCTTTTGACACTTCTTCCTTGACAGAATCTATCATGTTTCTGGGGTACCCCCTCTCCAGAAACATCTCAGACAACTTGTCACACTCAATGTTGAATAACAGGTCCTGTGAGGTCATGCGGGAAGCCCTAACAAACTGTCCCTTGACAATACCTCTCTTTTGGTACCCAGGGTGGGAACTGGAAAAATGCAGGTAACTGTTAGAAAAAGTCGGCTTTCTGTAAACTGTGGAAATGAACCCTGTTTTGTCCTGGGTTAACGTTACATCCAAGTAGTTAACATATGCCTCGGATGTCTTGTATGTAAACTTTAAAAAGGTCGTAGTGCTTCCAATGTAACTAATAAATTCATGAATGGCCTCCACTAGGCCAACCCAAAAAATGCAGATATCATCCAAAAACCTGGAATAGTATATCCAATTTTTTTTTTTTCATCTGCCTTCATCTGATGAAGTCATAATCTTGACGAAAACGTTTGTGAACTGAGTGGCGTTAATAAACCTATATTCGTGTTATTGAGCATTGAGCCTTTCATTGTAAGCTGTTAATACAACGTTTCCACTAATTTTCTGCTGGAGTTTGCCCTGGACAGTCTTTTTACTTGGAAAGCTTCAATGATACCTGAAGATAGTTTGGCTCCAGCATTGCCACCCTCTGGAATTTATAGTTCCTCTACTATCTTGTTTCAAACTGAAGTTTCGTTAGTGGATTCAGCAGATGTCCTTCAGTCCAGGCCTGCCTTTTCAGACTCCTACCCCTATTCAAGAGCTGTTCGTATACACTTCCAATTAGGAGTGGGGAGCTTCTTCCAACAATCTGAAGGTTCAGGGTCTCTGACCCCTTCCTCAGCAGGCAGTCCACATCAACATAAAAGAGACGAGGGTGCTCCTTCTTGCTCTAAAAGCCTTCCATTCTGTTGGGTCTCCAGGCCCCCTAAATGTCTTTACAGACAGCACCACAATCATGTGGGACATCAAGAGACGAGGGTGCTCCTTCTTGCTCTACAAGCCATCCATTCTGTTGGGTCTCCAGGCCGTCTAAATGTTTTCACAGACAACACCACAGTCATGTGCACAAAGTCTTAAACTCTTTGCAGACTAGCCCTTCAGGCCTGGGACTTTACTATCCCCATCAGATAATCCTTAAGGTGGTCTATATCCCTTCAGAACACACCCTTGTGGCAGACTGTCTAAGCAGGTCTGGGCACAGCCTCATGAATGGATGCTTCAAAGAGAGGTATTTCTGGATATAGTACATTAGTGGGGTATTCCTTAAGTGAATCTTTTTGCTTCATCTCTGAAAAGGCAGCTTCCTCGATTCTGTTCCAGAGTCCCAAGTCCTCTGATATAGAAAGTGGACGCCATGTCCTTTTCTTGGAAGGGAATGTTCCTATATGTTCACCCTCCCTTTTCTTCTGCTTCTCAGGGACCTGCACAAGATCATGAAGGGGGTTGGGAGGATGGCCTAATGGTTCAGGTGTTTGCCTTACAAACACAAGGTACAGGGTTTGAATCTCACAGGAGATAATTGGCTTGGCTAGGCTTAAAATGGCTTACAAGGGCAGTTAGCCTAGTACTAATCTATGAATCTATGAAGGTCTCCTCCAGAATCTTGCTGGTGACTCTCTTTTGGCCCAGACAGCACTGGTTCCCTCTTCTCTTTCACCTGGCCAGGGGTAGTCATCACAATTTACCTCACCAGATGGATCTTCTCACACAAGATAAGGGGTCTCTCATTCACCCTCACCTTGTTCACTCTTCAATTAACACTTTGGGTGATAGGGTTTTGATCCCTTTTAGACACCACTTTCTGAGGATGCCAAGAAACCCACTACCAGAAAATCCTATATAGCTAAATGGAAGAGATTTTCTCTTTGGTGTCTCAAGCATCACCAGGATCCCTTCTCAGTGAGGGTCCTTCTGGTTCTTTCATATTTGTGTGAACTGCTTCTTGCTGGCCTATCATATACTTTACTTAATAGGCTCATAGGTTGGAACTAGGCTATTGGCCCTAGGGCCTATACAAGCCTAGCCATAACAATTCCCTGGCTATTTATTCCCACAATATTTACTTTCCTGGACCCCTGTCTAGCAGGGTGACTGACGTGGTCCCTGGGGTGAATTTCCTATCTCCCATCCAGTCATCAAGGTTCCTTTTGAAGAGGGCCAAAGAGGCGCTCTGCTTGACATGTATGGGCAGTCCATTCCAGAGTCTGGGGAGTCGCTGGGTCAGGAACCTATCCCTCCAGCATGTTTTGTTCATTGTGATGTCAAGGTTTAGATCCCTGGAGCATGTGGTTCTGAGGGATTGGGATTTCTTTAAGTGTAGCATGTCCAACAGCTCTGGGTTTGACATGGCCTTGTATGTTAAGCAGAGATCGCCTCTGAGTAGACGATATTTGACAGAGTATAGCTGGAGTTTTTTAAGATGGTCAGCATAGAGCATCTGCTTTAGGCCTGTGATTCTTTTAGTGAGGTATTTCTGCGGCCTTTCCAGTTGTTGCAGATGTCTTGAGAGGTACATACCAAACGAGGCATTGTATTCCATAATGGGTCTAATGAGGGATGAGTACAGTGGGACAATGACCTCCTTTTTTCTGGATGAAAAGCCCTTAGTGATAAGGTGTGCCACATAGAAGGATTTCCTGACTGTTGTGGTGATGTGATTATCGAAGGTGAGACCACTGTCCACCTGTGTCCCTCAGTCTCTTATCACACTTTCAGTGTTTACTGTACTGCCACCTATGTGGTAATTCATGGGTACATGTTTTTCCCAAAGGGGATAACTATACATTTCTTGGCATTGAGCTTGAGCCCATGGCTCTGGCACCAAGCATCTGATGTTCATCGTGCATACAGCTGCAGTCATAACAGATGGGTTCTCCTGCCATCGGGCGGGTCCTCGGTCGGCCGAATTCCAAAGTCTAGGTCCGGCGTCAGTTGTCGTCGCTTCTTCCCTGACGTCAGTGTGACAGGGGTATAAAAGAACCAGCCGACGCCATTTTCTTCAGTCTTTCTTGCCGCGTGGTGCCCGAAGCAGAAGCAGTTCGCAAGTGCCGGTGGGCCAGCTCCTGAAATTATGAAAATTTTGCAATCGAAGTCTTCTTGAAAGCTAAGTACCCCGTTGGGGAAACTTTTCTTGCCTCAGACCGATGTCAGACAAAGTTAATAATTGTATTTCATGTGGGAAGCAAATACCGCATAAGGATTTCCATTCCCTCTGTATTCCTTGTTTAGGCCCAGACCACGACGTCTCGGTCTGTCGCTTTTGTACTACATTCAACAAGCTCACCATTAAGCGTTGGGCGGAGTTCGCCCAGCATTATTTTGGCAAAACATTTAACTATATTATGTCGTTGGATACTCCGACTCCAGTTTTGTCTAAAAAGCGCAAAGATAAGGACCGACACACGAGGTCCGCGGCCTCTACCGACACCACGCAAAAGCCGACTGCACGTGGTCCGGTTCTCAGCGAGGCGCCTACGCAGCCCCTGACTACCGACGACACTTCATTGGCGGTGTCTCCTGTGCCCGAGGTCGCAGGCTCCTCGGCCCACACCCCGACTACAGATACCGAAGCCACTCTTGGAGGTGAATCTCAAACTGTGGACAGGTCTACCTCCTCTCAAGGTGTCTTCAGACCTTCCTCTTCTTTTTCCATCAAGGCTTTCACTAAGTCTAAAGCAGCCATGCATTCTAAGAGGCAGGCTACACATGGCCCATCTCCAGGCCCCATGCCTAAAAAACAGATGCTTAAAATGGCTGAGGATTTAATTAATCTTATCAGGGGTTCTCAACCCCCCCCCCCCCAGACAAAAGGCCCAGAGTGGAGGAAGAATCCCCCTCCTCTGATCAGGGCTCCATTATATCAGAGTACTCTGATGACCAGGAACATTCTTACTCCCCTTTTGAAGACTCCGATGCAGAGGAGTCCATTACATCTATATCCCCCCCAGAGGATTACTCATTTGGGGAAACTTTGCATACCTTAAGGGAACACTTCCACTGGGAAGGCCAAGATTATTCAGATTCCAAGAAAAGGCTTAGGGAATTTCTCTTGCTACCTCAGCACAGGCCTCTGGCTATACCTCCTGTCTTGGACATACTAGATGATGTGTACTCGGAGGCCTGCCTTAACCCGGATTCTCTACCTCCAGCCCCAGTCAAGCCTGACAGATACTACAGGGTCCCTGACTCACACCAATTTCTATACAAAAGCCATGCTGCTGACCCAGAAACCATCTCACAGGGCCCCAAGGGAATTAAGGCCTCCACTGCTAAAAATCCATTACCTTCCGAGAGAGATTCCAGATCTTTAGAAAGGTGGGGAAAAAAGGTATATACCTCGGCCACCTTAACCATGAGGGCATTAAACTGTCAGTTCCATATGCTAAAGTACCAACAGTTTTTGTTATCACAATTGAGAAGTAAAATGTCACAACCTGAACAACCAGACTTGAAGGAGTTTCAGGATTTGATGCACAGTGCAGAACAAGTGGGTAAACATACCTTACAATGTGGTTTTGATGCTCTAGAGGCCTCATGTAGAGCTGCTGTTACAGGATCAGTCATACGTAGACATGCCTGGCTCAAGGAACAAACCTTACCAGATCATGTCAAAGCTAAATTACTAGATGCCCCTCTACAAAAGGATGTATTATTTGGCGCTAATGCTGAGGAGGTATTAAGGAAAATGGAGGAAAAGGCTAAATCAATGCAAACAGTGAAAGATTTTCTACAGGTACAACCCCCATGTTTCAGTAGAAATTGGCCTTCCAAAAATTGGTCCTTTCCAGCCACGGACAGACCCCCAAAGAGGTAGATACAGGCGCCCGAGGGGCAGAGGGCAATCCCAAGGATCGTTTAGAGGCAGACAATGGCAAGCTCCTACACAAACAGGCAGTGAGGATAACTCGCAACCATTCAGAAAGCAAGCCCAATGACTTTCCCCTTTGCATGCCAAGCAAGACTCAAATGGCAGCACCCTTAGGCGGAAAACTGGCATTATTTTCAAAAAATTGGCATATTGTCACGAAAGACAAATGGATCCTGGACATTATAAACAGAGGCTACAGATTCCATTTTCACACCCTTCCAAAAATGAGAGGCATGCCAAACCTGCCACACAATCAAAGGGCAGAGGCACAAAGACAAATTTCAGATCTCTTAGACATGAAAGCTATTCAAGAGGTACCTACGCACGAACAAGGTCAAGGTTTTCCCTTCCAGACTATTCCTGGTACCAAGGAAGGGAATAGATTGGAGACCTATTTTGGACTTATCCATCCTAAACACATTTCTACTCATACCAAAATTCAAGATGCTCACTCTACAGCAGCTTCTTCCCATGCTGGGCAAGGAGTCTTGGCTGGTAACATTGGACCTCAAGGAGGCATACCTGCATGTCCCAATCAGACAAAATTGCAGAAGATACCTCAGATTTCTTGCAGGTTCAACCCATTATCAATTCTCTGCATTGCCCTTTGGCTTATCTACTGCGCCCAGAGTATTAATGAAATGCCTGGCATCAGTAATTGCCTACTGCAGACTTCAAGGGATACAAATATACCCCTATTTGGACGACTGCCTGATCCAAGCGGACAGCAAGCACATTCTTCTGAAACATCTGGCTTATGTAATAATGTTGTTGAATTCTCTGGGGTACACAGTCAACAAAAAGAAATCAAGGCTAATACCCTCTCGGAAAATAATTTTCCTGGGTGCCAACTTGGACACAAACACCCAGATGGCCTACCTCACGCCAGAGAAGCAGGGGCAACTAACTCAATACTTCAGAACACTAGCAAATTGCACCAGGCTGACTGCAAGGAAAATCCTGCAGGCTCTGGGATTCATGGCATCTTGCATCTTACTAATCCCATGTGCAAAACTGCATATGAGAAAACTTCAATGGTACCTGAAAAACCTATGGTCTCAACACAGCCACAGTTTGGAAACAATAATACCACTAATTCCATGTCTTCAAAAGGAATTTCTGTGGTGGGCTCAAGCATGCCAAACAAACACAGGTCTCCCATTCAACAAGCCTCAAGCAAATCAAGTCATCACAACAGACGTCTCGGACTACGCCTGGGGGGTGCATATGACAGATTGGTGCATTCAGGGCAAATGGTCCCAAAAAGAAAAGCACCTTCACATCAGTCAGAAGGAGATGCTAGCAGTAATAAATGCTATTATAGCTTTCAAAGACCTTCTGCAACCAGGTCAACTATTGATAAGAACGGACAACACCACAGTAATGTGGTACATAAACAAACAGGGAGGAACCCATTCTTACCCCCTATGCAGACTGGCCATGTCACTTTGGAACATGGCCCTGGACTTACAAATCAAACTACAAGCACAGTACTTGCCAGGCAAGGAAAACACGCTGGCAGACAACCTAAGCAGAAATATGACAGATCCACACGAATGGAAGTTGCATCCTCAAGTTTTTACAGAGAGAATTCAAGCATGGGGAAGGCCAGACATAGATCTCTTTGCCTCCCACAAAAATCACCAATTGACAAAATTCTGCTCAAGGATTTTTTATCCAAAGGCCTGGAGAGTGGACGCTCTCTCTTTCAGTTGGACATCAATGACAGTTTATGCCTTCCCACCTCTTCCTCTGCTGCCCAAAGTTCTATTAAAAACCAGAGCAGACAGACCAAAGATGATTCTCATTGCTCCAGACTGGCCAAGACAACACTGGTACCCACTCCTGAGGAGCCTGACGCATTCCCCACCATGGACCCTGCCTCTAATGCCTCTTCTTCTGATTCAGCACAGCTTCAAAACTCTTCACAGTCAGCTAAAAACACTCAATCTAGCCCCATGGAAGATTCCTTAGCATCACAACAGACCCTACTCTCCAAGGAGGTGCAGGATGTCATTTTGGAGGCCAGAAGGCCGTCTACTAGAAAAGCTTACTCAGCAAAATGGAAACAGTTTTGTGTCTGGAATGAGAAAAAGGGCCAGGATCCTGGAAAACTGAACTTACCTCAAATATTACAGTATCTAGCTGACCTGCTAAGCAGTGGACTTTCATTCTCCTCCATCAAAATCCATGCCTCAGCCATTTCTGCAGAATACAACACTGATCCTCCTTTATTCTCTCACCCCCTCTTAAGACAGTTCCTCAGAGGGGCTAAGAATCTAAAACCGCCAAGGAAACAACCAATACCTGCTTGGGATCTCAATTTCATTCTAGAAAAACTGACCTTGCCTCCTTTTGAGCCAGCTGCCTCATCAGATTTGCAATATTTGTCCTGGAAAACAGCTTTCCTTCTGGCTATTACCTCAGCTCGTAGGGTATCGGAACTACAAGCTCTCATGGCTGTGCAGCCTTTTATCATCTTCCATCAGGACAGAGTTTCCTTACGAACCAACCCGTCCTTTATGCCAAAAGTGGTATCCAGGGTAGCTTTGAATCAGGCTATACACTTACCTACCTTTTATCCTAATCCTCAAAACAAAGGGGAGAGATTACTACATTCCTTGGGCATCCACAGACAACTGCGTTATTATTTGGACAGAACAAAGCCTTTCAGAAAATCAGAACAGCTCTTTGGTGTCCTATGCTATTGGAGCTCAAGGAAAGCCAATTTCCAAACAGACAATCTCAAAATGGATAGCCCACTGCATATGCTTTTGCTATTCTTTTCATGGCAAAACTGTACCTACAGGCATCAGATCTCACTCCACAAGGACCACAGCTACCTCTGCAGCTTTCCTCAGAGGAGTTCCTACCAAAGATATTTTGGAAGCAGCCACTTGGAGTTCTGTGCATACCTTCTCCAAGCACTACCACCTTCCACTATACTCCAAATCTAGAGCGGGCTTTGCCACTGCAGTCTTGCAGGGCATTCTGGCTCCTCCTAGTTCCACCTAGTGCCTACCACCCCTTTCTTAGCTTTGGGATTCTACCCATCTGTTATGACTGCAGCTGTATGCACGATGAACATAGTACAGTTTTGTACCTACCATAAATGTAGATGTTCGAGTGCTAATACAGCTGCAGTCCAGGTTTCCCTCCCTCCTTCCCCTCTTGGGACAGGCCTATTGGCTAACATCTCCTCATGCAACCTGATTGGGGTATTCATTCTTGATGTATTTGCTTGTACTACTGTATTTTGATTATATGGCATTGCTTTATTACACAAATTTATGTATTGCCTTCCTTCTGGGGGCACCTGACATATGGGGCAAGAAAAACTGAAGAAAATGGCGTCGGCTGGTTCTTTTATACCCCTGTCACATTGACGTCAGGGAAGAAGCGACGACAACCGACGCCGGACCTAGACTTTGGAATTCGGCTGACCGAGGACCCGCCTGACGGCAGGAGAACCCATCTGTTATGACTGCAGCTGTATTAGCACTCGAACATCTACATTTATGGTAGGTACAAAACTGTACTTTTTTGTAAGGCCCTTTTGTAGAATAGTTTGACATATCAGCTAGCAAGTACGGCTGATGCAAATGGCCAAACAAGCTTTATGAGTTAAAAAAATGGAGACCAGCACCACAAGGACAAAAATAAAGTTAGAAATATTTTATTATATCACATTCCAGACTGGTTTCGGCAAATAGCCTTTATCAGTGATATTTGTAATGCAAATCCATTACCTTAAATACACTCAGTGTCCTATCATTTCTTATGAATCACTTCCCCACAAATTAATACAAGATAAGAAATACAGTTTCTTAAATCACATTTTATCATTGAGACCTGGTGTGAACAACCTCCTAGTTTGATAATCCATTTCTTTTCTTTTTGATTCAGACACTGCAAATGTAAACCTGGCTGATGTATGTACTTGAGAATGTCTGTATAAGGCATTTGTAATTCTTTGGTTACGTATGTCACTGAGATGTTCAGACATGCGACAGCGCAATGATCTTGAGGTCTGCCCCACATAAAAGGCAGAGCGGGTGCAGCTGACCAAATACACCACCCAATCAGACCCACAGTTAGCATAAAAACATACATCAAAAAATTGACTTGTATTTCTGCTAGTAAATTGTTTAATCTTATGCGTATATTTACAGAATACACAATGTCCACAAGGATATGAAGCAACAAGCCTATCTCCTGTAATTGTAAGTTGATGACCCTCCTGATCCCCCCTGTTGATTTTTTTATAATGAGCAAAATAAGATCCCAAAGTTTTCCCTTTGCGAAAGGAAAACTGGCATCTCTCTGGTAAAATAGAGCCCAGTTCTTCATTAGATGTAAGAATATTCCAATGTTTATGAATTACATTTCTTAATAAGCCCACGTTTCTGCCATATGTAATAACCATTCTGATAGTGTCTCACCCATCTGGATGCTGTTTAGATTTATATTGTAACAGATCAGGTCTTTGTTGACTGGTAACCCAATTCCTAGCTCTTATCACATCCCTCTCTCTATATCCCCTATCAGGAAGTCTGCTGGTAAGATCTTGTTTAGAACTATTAAAATCCTCATCAGATGAACACATTTTTCTGATTCTCAGAAATTGAGACTTTGGGATATTTCTGATAGTATGGCTAGGATGAAGGCTAGACGTATACATGTTATTATATTGTAGGTATTTTCTGTATACTGAATTATGTAATGTATGGTCTGGTAGACGCAAAATCCTTACATCCAGGTAATTTATTTCTTCTCTACTGTATGTTACAGTAAATTCAGTACCCCACTTGTTTTCATTAATATACTCAATAAACTCCATAAGATAGTCAATGTCTCCTCGCCATACCAGCCAACAATCATCCAAGAATCGTCTCCATATATCTATCTCTGGCAGTAAAATGTTATGGGAATCGTAAATAATTTGTTCCTCTATATAACCCATGAATAAATCGGCATAAATGGGGGCAAAAGATGCCCCCATAGCCGTACCTTGGGTTTGCTAATAACATTCACCCTTAAAATAGAAAACGTTTTTAGTTAGGTCGTGTTCTGCCAAACATACAAGTAATGTATTGAATCCTGTAGTATAAAGTTCAACCCTGTTTAACCAGTATTCTAAGGCTTGCAAGCCTACCCAATGAGGAATGCTGGTCTAAAGAGACTTAACATCTAGGGTACACATCAACCAATTGGGCTCCAATTGGGAGTCAGACACTACCTGTAAGAATTCTGTTGTGCCTTTGATTCTAGCTCTAATGTATGGCAGTAGCAGTTGTAAATATTGGGTCAAAAACATGGAAAGTGGCTCCGTAAGGGAACCAATTCCTGACACAATCAGTCTTCCAGGAGGCTGATTCAGATCTTTGTGAATTTTGGGCAGTAGATATAAATATTGCTTACCAGGTTCATTTACTGTAAGATGTTGTCTAACCCTTTCACTAATAATACCTTCATCCACCACTTTTTCTAAAAATAGATCAATTTCTTTCTTAAAATTCGGGGTGGGGTCAATAGGCATATTCATGTAATGCTGAGGGTTAGAAAGTTGCCTATTTCCCTCAGCCCAGTAATAACTGGAATCCATGATCACTATTGCCCCACCCTTATCAGCCGGTAAGATGGTAATATCAGTGTTATCCTGAAGTTCCTTAAGTGCTTGTTGCTCCCCTTTGGACAATTTGTCTCTCAATATCTGAAAAGGGCATAATTTAAAATGTATATCCTTGAGAACTGCTTGCTGAAAAATGGCCACATGTTTGTTCATAGGCGGGGTGAAACTGGATTTATGAAAATGGAACCCAATAGATCTTTGAGAAACCTCCTGTGTACCAAAAAATAATTTTAAATTCAATTTTCTATAAAATGCTGTAATATCAGTAACAAAATAATTTTCATCAACAAAGAAGCCGGGTATGTGGTATAACCCTTTATTAAGCAGTTGTGTTTGATCAGTAGACTATATATACTTTGAAATTTTAAGTACATTGGAACATTCAGTATGTACTTCACCATTGATTGGAGTAGGTTTTCTATAGTGTCTGCCCTTGTGCTTACACCCCCCCCCGTGTGTCCTACTCCTAAAGTGGAATCTTGAACTCGCCCCTTCTTTGATTCAGGTGAGTCACTGACATATATACTTTCAGTGTCAGTAGCCGAGGATTCATTTTCTGAAGTGCTAAGAACCTGTCCTGATTTTTTTTAAGGATAGAGCGAGGCCTCTTCCTGCGGGTATTCATCCCATATTGATTATCCTCTGAAAATCTCACCCTGTTCTAGAATTCAAAGGGACTGCCTTTATCATAATCTTCCACATCCCTGTTAAATTTGCGCAACTTTTTTTCTTTTGTTTGGTTCTCAAATAACAGAAGCTCCCTGGAAAGTTTACTCAGGTTGTCGTGTAATATGACTGCCCCTCAAAATCCTTCACTTCTTCACACAATCGTTTAACATCATTCATATTCTGTTTTACAATCCTCTCATAATAGTTCAATATAGTAAAGGCCATAGATGCCTCTTGTTGTGCCATATTCCACACTCTGACAAGTGTGTCATCAAGTTTGCCCACCAATGGCTGGATCTTGACTCTCAGCCTCCTTGGTATGATATTTCTGTTCTGATAGGCCTTGAACAGTTTTAAATGCCAAATATTGGTACGTAAAATTTTCATATTTTTACCTAATTTGCTGAATAGCAAGTTACAGCCGTCAACTGGATCAACATGAACTTTTCCACTTGTGTCATCATTTTTTGAATTCAAACCAAACACTCTAATGTTATCCCGATCGGCACACAGGCCTAACAATATGTTGTTCAGATAATGGCAATGAGCCCCTAATTTGCACAGCAATATCCAAAAAAACTACTCTGAGCCCAATCAGTGTGAAAAAATGGCACAACCCAAGAAGGAAACTGAGGGACCAGCCACACATCCCAACCCCCCCAAGAAAAGCGCAGGGATTCAATTCAAAATTTATTAGCAATATGTTGCTCAAAAGAAACAGCTCTCGGTGGTTGTTGAACAGATAAGGCCAAAATTACCCAAGAGATCCCTGAACTGTCAGAGTGATAATTGAAACCATATAAAAACTTAGTCTATATAACTAATAATCTGTTCACAATACCTGGTATACCATATAAGAAAATGTCCTAAACTGAATATTTAGATTCCCTGAAGTAGGATGTTAACCTCCCTTAGTCTTTAATAATACTCAAATAATATGACGGTAAGTAGATTGTGTTATATCCCAATTGGGATGTACTCGCATATGGATGTAATGCACCCAAACACTAATATAACCTGGAAAGAACTGTGCTCTAAAAAAAACTTTCAACAAAGAATATATATGCTTTCGTTATGGACAACCTACATAGTATGGTATAGCTCAATATGTGTCAAAATCAGATGAAGCAACATATATTCTAAAAAGGTTTACATTTGTAGAAAAAAGGACTTCATTTCTTTTTTCTCTCCAAATGGTCTTAGTACTGTAAACACTTAAATATACATATTTCCACCATCTAAACATCCATAAATCACAACCTGTTTGTTCCTCGTATTTTGTTCAATAACAAAAGCAATAATTTGTCTGTCCCAACTATTCTGTTCAAAGAAATACAAATCAATAACATACTGTAAATTGTACATTATCATTTGGCATTTTGACTATAAAATTTGGTCAAACCATCCATTTATATATATATATATATATATATATATATATATATATATATATATATATATATACAGCTCCTTACATTACCAAAGGGAGCATGAAGCAACCTGTTTGCTAAAATGCTTAACATTCAAAAATGTAATCTTGAATTCATTTACTGAGACCATCATAAAATTCCAAACGCCCCCATCTAATAATCAAAGCCAGACCCAAAATACAAAAAAACTCCTCTGAAAATAAATAATATTACAGAGTTCCATTCATCAGTCTGACAAAAAGTTGAATTAAATAAACATAGGGTCCCAAATGAGAAGTAGTCTTCGTTATATAATATTCCGTTGCTGAAATGTCCGCAAAGCACTGACTATACTTTAATGTATGTCCAAAAAAGTAACGGACGTTTCATTGAGCTTAGCGGCGTATAGGAAAGGAGAAAGTGGTCATAATGCAAGACCTCAAAAATCAAAAAAGCATATACACAGATTTTACTAAGTTTATACTTCACCATTCCTTCCATAAGGCATGACCGCTGACATAATTCCACTCAAATGACCGTGAACTCTTAATATTAAGGACCCCAGTCTCAATTCAGCATGGATGACACAAAATGGCCGCAATATATCACTCAACCCCAATAATAATCCTCCAGACATCCAAGCGCCAAACCATAGGTCCCGATCCAACCCACAGGAATTCAGCACCAAAAATCACACCATCCTCAACGAAAAAGATCGTAGCTAGTCCTAATGAAGGAGAAACACCATAGCCTGCTATACGCTCCAGGAAGAGAATTCAACCTTGGCTACTGACACTGAAATGACCGTCCAAACACCAACAGCCAGCTAGAAAACGTAATCAATTCAACATATCAGCTAGCAAGTACGGCTGATGCAAACGACCAAACAAGCTTGATGAGTTCAAAAAATGGAGGCCAGCACCACAAGGAAAAAAATAAAGTTATAAATATTTTATTATATCACATTCCAGACCGGTTTCAGCAAATAGCCTTCATCAGTGATATTTGTAATGCAAATCCATTACCTTAAATACACTCAGTGTACCATCATTTACTATGACATCACTTCCCCACAAATTAATACAAGATAAGAAATACAGTTTCTTAAATCACATTTTATCATTCTTTTTGATTCAAAATAGAGTGCCATCCTATTTTAAAGGTTCTGTTATCCATGACCTTATCTATCACTGCAAATGTAAACCTGGCTGATGTATGTACTTGAGAATGTCTGTATAAGGCATTTGTAATTCTTTGGTTATGTATGTCACTGAGATGTTCAGACATGCGACAACGCAATGATCTTGAGGTCTGCCCCACATAAAAGGCAGAACAGGTGCAGCTGACCAAATACACCACCCAATCAGACCCACAGTTAGCATAAAAACATGTATCAAAAAATTTGTATCGTATTTCTGCTAGTAAATTGCTTAGTCTTGTGCATGTATTTACAGAATACACAATGTCCACAAGGATATGAAGCAACAAGCCTATCTCCTGTAATTGTAAGTTGATGACCCTCCTGATCCCCCCTGTTGATTTTTTTATAATGAGCAAAATAAGATCCCAATGTTTTCCCTTTGCAAAAGGAAAACTGGCATCTCTCTGGTAAAATAGAGCCCAGTTCTTCATTAGATGTAAGAATATTCCAATGTTTATGAATTACATTTCTTAATAAGCCTATGTTTCTGCCATATGTAATAACCATTCTGATAGTGTCTGACCCATCTGGATGCTGTTTAGATTTATATTGTAACAGATCAGCTTTTTGTTGATTGGTAGCCCATTTCCTAGCTCCTATCACATCCCTCTCTCTATATCCCCTATAAAGAAATCTGCTGGTAAGATCTTGTTTAGAATTATTAAAATCCTCATCAGATGAACAAATTCTTCTGATTCTCAGAAACTGAGACTTTGGGATATTCCTGATAGTATGGCTAGGATGAAGGCTAGACGCATACAACAAGTTATTATATTGTGGGTATTTTCTGTATACTAAAGTATGTAACGTATGGTCTGGGAGATGCAAAATCCTTACATCCAGGTAATTTATTTCTTCTCTACTGTATGCTACAGTAAATTCAATACCCCACTTGTTTTCATTAATATATTCAATAAACTCCGTACAATAGTCAATGTCTCCTCGCCATACCAGCCAACAGTCGTCCAAGAATCATCTTCATATATCTATTGCTGGCAGGAAAATGTTATGGGAATCATTGTAAATAATTTGTTCCTCTATATAACCCATGAATAAATCAGCATAAATGGGGGCAAAAGACGCCCCCATAGCCGTACCTTGGGTTTGCCAATAACATTCACCCTTAAAATAGAAAACGTTTTTAGTTAGGACGTGTTCTGCCAAACATACAAGTAATGTATTGAATCCCGGAGTATAAAGTTCAACCCTGTTTAACCAGCATTCTAAGGCTTGCAAGCCTGCCCAATGAGGGATGCTGGTATAAAGAGACTTAACATCTAGAGTACACATCAACCAATTGGGCTCCAGTTGGGAGTCAGACACTATCTGTAAGAATTCTGTTGTGCCTTTGATTCTACCTCTAATGTATGACAGTAGTGGTTGTAAATATTGGGTCAAAAACATGGAAAGTGGCTCTGTGAGGGAACCAATTCCTGACACAATCGGTCTTCCAGGAGGCTGATTCAGATCTTTGTGAATTTTGGGCAGGAGATATAAATATTGCTTACCAGGTTCATTTACTGTAAGATGTTGTCTAACCCTTTCACTAATAATACCTTCATCCACCGCTTTTTCTAAAAATAGATCAATTTTTTTCTTAAAATTCAGGGTGGGGTCAATAGGCATACTCATGTAATGCTGAGGGTTAGTAAGTTGCCTATTTCCCTTAGCCCAGTAATAACTGGAATCCATGATCACTATTGCCCACCCTTATCAGCCGGTAAGATGGTAATATCAGTGTTATCCTGAAGTTCCTTAAGTGCTTGTTGCTGCCCTTTGGACAAGTTGTGTCTCAATATCTGAAAAGGGCATAATTTAAAATGTATATCCTTGCTGCAAAATGGCCACATGTTTGTTCATAGGCGGGGTGAAACTGGATTTATGAAAATGGAACCCAGTAGATCTTTGAGAAACCTCCTGTGTACCAAAAAATAATTTTAAATTCAATTTTCTACAAAATGCTATAATATCAGTAACAAAATAATTTTCATCAACAAAGAAGCCGGATATGTGGTTTAACCTTTTATTAAGCAGTTGTGTTTGAAATGTTAAGTACATTGGAACATTCAGTATTTGCTTCACCATTGATTGGAGTAGGGTTTCTGTAGTGTCTGCCCTTGTGCTTACGTCTCCCCCTGTGTGTCCTACTCCTAAAGGGGGATCTTGAACTTCTGTAAAATATCCACATCATTTGGGGAATCAATAATGGCTCCCAGTTTACAGTCATCTGCGAACTTTGCTAGCCAGAGTTCCTTAGTGTTGGCCTGTACTTCAGAGAAGTAGATGCCAAACAAGAGTGGTCCCAGGACTGAACCCTGTGGTACTCCTCCTGTCACTTGTCTGGAGATGGATTTGGAGTTGGCTACTTTTACAGTGTGAGTTCTGTCAGTAAGCCAGTTGACAACCCATCAAGTGACGTAGGGATTAATGCCCAGCTTAGAAAGTTTATCTATGATTCCAGAGTGGGGGATGGTGTTGAAGGCCTTGGTGAGGTCCAGATAGGCTGTGTGGACCTCCTTACCCTTGTCCACACCTCTGAAGACTGATGCAAAGGAGTCAGTCAGGTTCAGGAGACAAGATCAGCCCTTCACGAACCCAAACTGGGTGGAGTCCAGTGTTTGAAGGTTGCCAATGTCTTTGTTTATAAGTTCCATGATAATACATTCCATGGCCTTTCAGATCAGGCTCATCAGACTGATGGGGCGGTAGTTTCCAGGATCCAAGGTGGATCCCTCCTTGTGGAGTGGGATAAATGTAGCTGTGTGCCACTCAGTGGGCACGAAGCCTGAGGTGAGCCTATGATTAAACATGACACTTAGGTGAGGTGCCATTTCATTTTGTAGTTCATGTAGTACACAGCCCGGTATGTCATCTGGTCCCGTGGATGCTGTATTCATAGCTTTTACTAGTGCTGTTTTTACCTGTGTGGTTATTACTGGAATTTGGCAATCTTTTGGTATTGAGATGGGCCCTTTAGTGGGTGAGAGGGGGGTGAAGTTGACACTGAGTTGATCTGCCAGGATATTGGCAATATCCTTGGGATCAGTATATTTAATGCCATTCTGTTGTAGCTCAGAGTTATCTCTGCTTGTCTGCCCTTGAACACACTGTTGACATCTAGTTTTGAGATCAAACAATTCCTTAAAGGCGTCCTTCATATTAGCCCCTCAAGAAAGCCTATTCCTCCTGCTTGGTACCTTAAGTCTTCATATTAATCCCTATTTTATGCCCAAGGTAGTCAATGAGTTGTCCCTTAGTCAGTCCATTGAGCTCATTGCCTTTTTTCCTTCTTCACAATCTGCTAGTGAGAAGGTTCTTCACACCTTGGATTTACATAGACAGCTCAGATATTATTTGGATAAGACAAAGGCTATTCACAAATCTGAGCTGCTTTTTGGATCTTTTCATACCAGGACATTGAACTTGGTGGTTTATAAGCAGACTGTCTCCTCCTGGATTTCTAAGGCCATTTCTTGTTATTATTTATTTCATGGTAAACAGCTTTCTTCTTCAGATCAAGCTCATTCTATAAGAGCAGTTGCCTCTTCTGGAGCTTTCTTCAAGGGTCTGGATGCTGCATTCATCCTAGAAGCTGCTGCTTAGTCCTCTGTCCATACTTTTATGAAACATCATAAAATGGATGTAATTTTTAGAGCCAGGGTAGGATTTGTCAGGGTTATCCTTCATGGGTTTGTGGAGAGTTCCTCTGTGTCTTCCTCCATTCTTTTCTGTAGCTTTGGTAATCTCCCACATGTGATGAATGCTGCAACTGTGATATGGAAGTACATAGTACAGTTGTGTAACTGTGATACGGAAGGACATAATGCAGTTGTGTAACTGTGATATAGAAGTACATAGTACAGTTGTATAACTGTGATATGGAAGGACATAGTACAGTTGTGTAACTGTGACATGGAAGTACATAGTACAGTTGTGTAACTGTGATACGGAAGGACATAATACAGTTGTGTAACTGTGATATGGAAGTACATAGTACAGTTGTGTAACTGTGACATGGAAGGACATAGTACAGTTGTGTAACTGTGATATGGAAGGACATAGTACAGTTGTGTAACTGTGATATGGAAGGACATAATACAGTTGTGTAACTGTGATATAGAAGTACATAGTACAGTTGTGTAACTGTGATATGGAAGGACATAATACAGTTGTGTAACTGTGATATGGAAGTATATAGTACAGTTGTGTAACTGTGATACGGAAGGACATAATACAGTTGTGTAACTGTGACATGGAAGGACACAGTACAGTTGTGTAACTGTGACATGGAAGGACATAGTACAGTTGTGTAACTGTGATATGTAAGGACATAGTACAGTTGTGTAACTGTGACACAGAAGGACATAGTACAGCTGTGTAAGACCTTACTATAACAGTAGATGTGACTCTTTTCATTGTTGTAGTATTTGGTTCCCTCCCTCCTGCCCTGCTTCTGCTCTCTTTTTTCTGTTGAGAACAGTTTTCTGGCTGAGGGATCATTGCCTTTCTTGCCCTGTTTCTTCTTCTTTTCCCCCAGATGCGTAAGTTCTTCTTTATCCTGGGTTTGCTGTAGTCCTTCTGGTGCACTTCATTTCGTAGTATTGATCACGTGTATGTCACCTTTATCCTTAGATCTCTCTGGGGAGCATATGCCTGATGTATGATGCTGAGAAGATGTAAAGGGTTTGGTATACTGGCTGGATGTTGGGCTATCCTTAGCAGGAGATCCCATGTGTGATGAACACTACAACAGCGGAAAGAATGACATTTACTGTTATGGTAAGATCTTGCACAACTGTACTTTCTATTCAACTTCTTGTGTAGAGTTACAGTGTTTATAGAAACAACAGAATGATAGTTTATGTATTTCTGTCTTTTAGAATATGTAGCTACTTACCATACACCATAACTGTGTATATCTAGTGGCCTGCATTACACATTCAACATCTTATTTATGGGATGCAAACAACATAAGATGGACAGGCTTAAGAAGAATTGGCTTAATGCATTCTTGCATACTGGGGACAGTGCTGTATGAGATTGAGCAGGCCTAAATTAGTGCAGTTTGCATTAATGTGGTAGGAATGTGGAAGAACGTGGATATCATAAGGATTTGCAAGTGGATGGAAGGCAGAACTTGATCAGGTTCAAAGGTTGTTACTAGTCTAACAACCACTAGAGCCATTACAAGGCTAGCTGCACACCCAAAATGATTTGGATCCCGAGTCTCTTGTCATAAGGGACATGGGGGCCAGACTGTGGGTAAATGTAGGATTTTCCATCCAGTTGTCAATGTTTTATCTGAATAGGGTCAGGGATGAACTTTTTATTACATGGACAGGCAGCCTATTACATAGTGCAGGGATCCTCTGGGACACACTTCTGTCTCTCCATCATGTTCTGTTTATTTCACAAGCAAAGATTAGATACCTGAATCTAGTCTTCATAGGTAAGTACTAGGATAGCTGCCCTTTTGGGCCATTTTAAGCCAAGCCAATTTCCTTCAAAGGTGAGAATCATATCCTGTACCCTGTGTTTGTGAGGTAAACACCTTAACCATTATGCCAACCACTAACCCTGTTTCTGCTGCTGTTTGCTTTGCACATGTGCAATAGATCCATCAGGGCTGGGTCTGAGAAGCCCTGTAAACCAGGCAAAGATTTCCTGTCAGCAGCGTATAAGAGGCTGAATACAGAGACAGAGCCTTTATGTGATCAATGTAGGACAGGGTATTCATCCCCTAAATTCTCCTGGTGAGAAATATTTGTGTGTGTTCCAACTGTTGCAAGTGTCTGGTTAGATACATGCTCAGAGGGGCATCATTTTCAATGATAGGTCTGATAAGTGCAGAGAACAGTGGCACTGTAAATTCCTTGGAACTGGGTGCCATACCCTTACCTATAAGTTGTATGACATAGAATAATTTTCTTCCTATCTCAGCTACATGTTGGTCAAAGGCCAGATTGCTGTCTACATGTTCTCAGATCTCTTACTACTGCATTGACTCTTAGGGGTGCTTTATTGATGGGGTAATTAACTTAGGTTGACAGTTTCCTAAAGGGTATTATAATGCATTTTTGGCATTGAGTTTTAGGACATGGCTTTGCCACCATTTAAACCCTCCTTCAAGATGTTGGTCTCTTGGGTGGAATCTATAATAGTTCCCAATCTAGAGTAATTGAATATTAGCCTTGACTTATAAGAAGTAGATGCCAAACAGGAGAGGACCCAGCATGGAGCCCAGGGGTACTCTGCTGGTGACTAGTCTCTTGGTGGAGGTGGTCTCACTGATCCTGATCTCTTGGATATTGTCTGTGAGATAGGCAGCAATCCAGTGAGTTATGTAGGTATTTATACCTAGCTCACTGAGTTTGCCAACAATGCCTGAGTGGGGTAATCTATCGAATACCATGTCTAGGTCAAGATACACAGTATGCACTGTTTTACTCTTCTCCACTGTCTTGATGACCCTCTAAAAGAAGTCTACCAGTTTAAGTATGCATGAGCTTCCCGTAACAAAGCCAAACTGGAATAGATCCAGTGTCTGTAGGTTGATAATATTTTATTTATCATTTCCATGATAATTAATTCCATGACGTTGCATATTAGGCTTGCTAGACTGATGGGTCTGTAGTTCCCTTGGGTCAGTTGATTCTCCACCCTTGTGGAAGGGAATGACAACTGCAGTCCTCCTTTCACTTGGAATGTAGTCTGTTTCAAGGCTGTAGTTGAAGAGGGCCTCAAGTGTTCCTGATAGGTTGTGTTTTACACTGTTCAGAAGGCAACCAGGAATGTTGTTGGGACCCACGGAGGAGGTGTTATTGGCTTTAGCGAGTGCTGCCAGCACCTGGTCCCTGCTAACAGCTGGAAGCAGTATATTGGAGGGGATTTTACTTGGTGGAGCTGGGGGGGTGGGTCAAGACTGAACTGAATTTATCATGCAGTAGATTTGCTGCTTCACCCTGATTGGTACAGAGGTGGTACCATTCACTACCAATTCAGTACACTGCTGTGTATTACTTTTAAGGTTCTGAACATAGCTGAAGAAGGTCTTGTGGTCACCATTAGCCTGCAAGACTATCATGACCTTGTAGTTGGCCTTGTTGGACTTATTTAGACATCTTTGTTTCTTGTTTAGTTGTATAGCACTTGTCTATAAGGGGATTACACTTCCTGATTTTAGCCATGAGTTTTCTTGTTTTACTATATACGCTGTTTAGGTGAGGATTCTACCAGTGGGGTTTGTTTTGGGTTTAGTTCTAGTAGGTAGGGCAGCCTTTACGCAGCCATTCACATGTTTGTATAAGGCTCTGTGAATAATTCTGCATAGGTAGCTGTGGTCTCGGGGTTAGAGGGAGCCTTGAATTTTAGCAAGCTGTCACTTAATAGGATGTAGTCTGCCTTGGAATAGTTCCTACGTTACTAGTTTAGCTGGGTTTTCCAGGTTGATTTTTATTTTAAAGATGGCAGCTTTGTGATCTGCCCTCACTAGTGAGGACGTGGCACTAGGAAAGGGGAAGGGGGGTGAAATGCTGTCCCATGTTAGTGAGTACCAGATCCAGTATGTTTTTTTAACACCTTTATTGAATTATCACTTAAAAAATAGGTAAACATACATTTATATAAAAGAAAACATACCATATTAACATACTCCCAGTTGCAAACATGATGCATCACATGCTGTATATTCTTTCGTATAATTATCATTAATCCAACATTATATACATTGATCAATACCTGCCTTCCCTTAAACCTCAGTCCTCTTCCAAAACATTGTTCTGCATATATTGTTCCCACAATTTCCATTTTTTTCTATGTAATTTGCTCCTACCCCTTTCTAAAAATTCCACTCCTGTTCTTTTATCTCTGTTACAATATTCACTTCTTCAAATACAGCTGTTTTAGACTTTGAATTTCATTTTCAATGAATTGTTTTTTTTTGGGCATCCTATAGTTATTGTGCAATAATTGATATGCCATACTAATTATCCTTTTTTAACAGCAGCCACTGTTCTAGACAAAACCAAAAACTCTACCAGAGCAGGTCTTACTTAGGACCATCTTATCCCTTTCTATTTGCCTATACTCCAATATCAATCCTGACAGGGAAGGCAGTTTCTAGCCTGCAATCCAAAAGTCTTCTTGACTTCCTCCCATTCTGCTACCTTTCCCTCTCTAGTTATTTGCTCCCAGTACTTTGGTTTATTTGCCAGTTCTCCACAGTAAATTCCAGCCCCCTGTAGCCTACTCTCTCCATTCCTAATTGCAGTCATCCCCATCAGCAAAATCTCTCGTCTCCATTCTCATGCTGGCTCAGGTCTCAGAATACTTTCTGCCACTTTATGAATCTAATCTAATCTAAAATAATCTAATCTAATCTGATCTAATCTATTCTAGTCTAATATAATCTATAGCTGTTGTTATTCTCCTTAAAGATCTGCATCCAATACCCCTCTTTCTCATTATTTCTTGAATTTCACCCCCTGCTTCTTCTTCATCCCTTTCTACTTTGAATTATAGCTGTTTGTGTTATGTATGTATGTCAGCCTTAATTCTGTAGCTCTAAAATATCCCTTCAAATCAAGTAATCCTAAAATTACCTTGTTCTATTGAAAGGATCAGCTTATCCCACTTGACCCTTGCCCTTTTCCCTTCCCAAGTAAAATCCTTCAACACTTTAGAGGTTACAGTCCATAACTTCTCATCTGGTTGATAAAAATATGCCTGCCATGTATATAAAACTGAAGGGACTAGGAACATTTTCACTGCTTGTATCTTGCTATCTGTATCCAAAAACAAGAGCTTCCAGTTTCTTAGTTTTTGTATTGTCTTTTTAGTCTCTTCCCACATATCCTTAGCTGCCATAACAGAATCCTTTTTTACTGCATATGCCTAAATACTTCATTTTATCATGTGCCCATAAATATAGGTATTGCTGAAGCAATTCATGTGTGGGTACATAATTTACAGCTATAGCCTTTGTTTTATGTTCATTAATTTTATGTCCCCAAAAGACTTGAAAATGTCTCAAAATGTTCTACAACATTGAAATGTCCTTTTCTGGTTTTATCAGGTACAAAATACTATCATTTGCAAATAAAACTAACTATTCCTGACCACAATGCCAATGTTATCCCTGAATTTCTGAGTTCCTTATTTTCCATGTGAATGGCTCTAAATATAATGCAAATAACATGGGCCTGCCTTGTTCCTCTGTTCAGACACAACTTATCAGAGAGGACAACTGCTATTTTAATTCTTCCCTCTGATCCCTCATATATCCTTCTAATCAACCTTATTATTGCATCAGGGAATGTAAAATGCTTACATTGCCCTACAAATAAAATCCCAGTTTACTCTGTCAAATGCTTCTCTGCATCAAGACCCACCAACAATAGCAGTATTTCTCTTATTTTAGTTCCTTCTGGGTTATCATTGTTCTATTAATGTTATCAAATGTTTACCTCCCCTCCACAAAACCACATTGATCCATATATATCAGTTCTGACATATCTGCCATTCTGTTAGCTATTAGGGACATAAAAACTTTATAATCATTGTTTAAAATTGAAATGGGCCTTTATGAAGCTGGGTCTGATGGATCATTACCATCTTTAGGTATTACTGCCACAACTGCTTTCTTCCAGGATGCTGGTGCATCCTCTCCTTTTAAAATACCGTTAAGCAAAACCTGCCAGATCTTTATCGCATTCTTTCCTCCTAGCTTCCAAACTTCTACTGGAATACCACGTATTCCTGGAGGCTTTCTTGCAGATTGATTATACATCACTGTTTTTATCTCCTGTCTTAGCTTCATCTACCTATAACCTTGGCCTTCTGAAGTCTTCCATAAAAATTTCCATTTGGGCTCTTTCTTGATTTCCACATTTCTCTGCATTGTACAGTTTTTATAACATTTCCAAAATAACGTTAATACCTCTATGGGATTTTTTTTTTTTTTATTATTATAGACTCCCTACCCTTTCTACATTTTGTTGCCTAAGTTCTTGTGCTAAACGTTTTTTTGCTTTATTGTTATTATCAAAAAACAGTTGCTTAATGGCAATCCTTCTAAACTCGTGCATATTATCCAGATACTCTCTTATTTTCACTCTAGCACTCTGCAGTTGAGCCTCTTCTTGTTCTGTGAGATTCTCCTTATTCATCAATACTTTAACCTCTGTCAGCCCTTCTAAATAATTATTGTTACTTTTTAAGCATATCTTTTTTTGTTTTATTTCTACACTACTTTTAAACCCTGCTTTCATTTTATCCCACTCACTAGCTATAACTTTTGAAGAAATGTCCTTCTTCCTTAATAACGCTTGAATATTTTCCACTACCCATTCCTTAATTTCCTTAATAGATAGGTGGGGAAGCACCAGACTCTCAGTTTTACTTCATTACCCTGCCTTTTTACCTTAGTTGTTATTGGTGCATGATCTGAAATAGTTATCGGATGTGTGTTGAAGCATTCAATTAAATGCAGATGTTCCTGTGAAATATAATCTTTGTCTAGTCTAGCCCAGTTATTGTTCCTTGGGGAATAGTGTGTAAATTCTCTTAAAAGTCCTGCCTAATGAATTCATGTCTTCCATACCAACTATTTCCATAAGTATCTTTAGAAATCTGCTATCTTTTGTTATATTTTTCTCTTCTAGAGCCCCCAGATACATCCTTACTATTGCAAATCAAGATCCAGCTTCACCTATAAGTAATATTCCTTGCTGAATGCTGTTTATTTCTTCTATTTTTTAAACTTCATAATAGGAGTTTTAGATGGAATATAAATACTTGCCAATGTAATCCTCCTCCCTTGCCACTATCCCTTTACTACTACAAATCTACCATTGTTATATTTTCCTCTATTCTATCACTATTGGAGCTCCTCTAGCAACTAGTAGAAGTACTCACCTTTTCCTTTGTCCCTGATGTTCTGCTGCATGCCCACCCTGAAATCTTTTCTTTATCAAATTCACATGTTCACTTCTTTCCAAATGTGTCTCCAGTAGCATTGCTGTTTGCATTCAGCATTTCATAATATAATTCAGTGCTGTTACCTTTTTGTCTATACCTATGAGGCTATTCATGTTCCAAAATAATATGGATAGAGTAGCCACTGTGATAAGAAGTTCTTCTTCTTCTTCTTTTGGCTTCTCCTGGTTAGGGATCGCCACAGCAGATCACCTGTCCACTCATGATTGACAGTGGAGTTTTATGGTGTTGAGTTGCCAGCCCAGCGCCCAACCTTCCACAGAAGGCACACACATGCATACACTCATGCCTAGGGCCAATTTAGTGTGTCCAATCCACCTACAGCATGTCTTTGGGATGTGGGAGGAAACCGGAGCACCCGGAGGAAACCCACTCGACCACAGGGAGGACATGCAGACTCCGCACATTATATATGTCAGCTTTTTTAAATGTCTATTTCCAGATATTGTGTTACATGTACCCACTAATGCTTGGCAGGTTGATCTTTTATGCAGTTGTTTCATGTCATCTCCATTTGAACCTATTTTACATTTTATAAAACTTTTTGATTTAATGAAAACTCTCAAAAACATCCTGCCCAAACACCACAATAACCTTTTAACTTAAAATAAACACACAACACTCTGTACATCTTCAAATAATGAGGTTTAACCCTCCTGATTGGAACTATTGTCCTGAATCAACAGCTGCACCCACAGGCATTATCTCACCTAAAATTAAGGTTATCCACAGTAAAGCACATATTACAGTCTGTGCTCCTACATACACTAATTGGTCTCAGCTCTTGTCTTACCTTTATTCCCTTCCCAGATGTGAACACCAGCTTGTATGCTTTCAGAAAGCATTAACTTTTAGCCTTAAGTAAAAGTGCACTGGCTGTATTTAAATAAAACTCAGTTATACAGTGTTCTAGTAAATGCATTGAGGTATTTAGGTGCCAAAAAAAATGCCCTTATTCTCTTCCAATAATTTATGTCAGCAATCTCAAGATTTATTGCCTGGACCTATAATCAGCTTATCTCCATGGAAATATAAGAACAGAATATACAGCTACTTCCAGCTGTAGACTTCTCAACTCACACTGAACATTTATTTGCTAAAGGAAAACATTTCATTACATTCAAAGAGTTCTCTTCTCTTTATAGCATACATGCTTACACAAGAAATTGTTAGTAGATTAAGTCAAGTGCATTAGTCCAGACATTCACTCTTGCAAAAGTAAGAGAAAAAAATTCAACTATACATATATTATAATCAGTATACGTTTATGCCCCATCCCAATATTGCAGCATAGTAACTTGAACATGTTTTTGTCCAGCCTTTCTTCTCTTTCTACATTATAATACCTACATTTCTTAAAACTCCCCACAAGTTTAACAAAGTCAACAAAAGTCCAGTCTTAGAAACTTTTTCTTGTAAAGCCATACCTTATGAATGTGATTGGTGCTTTATAGTCTCACATTTGTTTACTAATTTCAGTGTTGCTGGTCTTTTTCCTGTTTGTTCCCTAACCCCAGACTCTGGTTCAAGTCCAAGGTACTCCCGATTCTTCTGGTCAAGACCTGTACTTTTTTCTCTCTCTCAAACATTTTCCTTTGGGACATTGAGAAATGTTTCATTGGCAAAGTCTGACTATGTGCTTTATTATTAGAAGAATGAAAAGCAGAGTCCCCTTCTGTTTGATGGCTCACTTTTTATTGGACAAACTTTTGTATTTCCTCCTTAGCCTGTTCTTCATCAAAAATGACTTTGATCCTCCAAGAAAAATATTCTAAAGACAGCTGGATACAGCAGCTTGAATCTCACACCTGCCTCTTAACATTCCCTGATTGCTGGAATACATTTGTTTCTGTTCTGCCTGGTGTACAGTGAATAATCAGTTTCCACAAACACTCTCTTATCTCCAATTTTAATACTTTGCCCTTCTTGTCACTGTTTTGCTAGAATCAACTCTTTCTGCTGATGTGATTGCAGCTTTACTAATACAGGTCTTGGCTGGTTTGGAGCATACACATAATATGCCCTTTCAATTAAATCCTGCTGTGGAATACCAGTCTAGTTGCTTATGTGTGCTTTGAGAAAATTAATACATTCTGCTCCTTCCATTTTCTGTGGTATGGCAGAAAATGTCAGGTTTTCTCTGCTACTCTGTCCTCTAACTCTACATTTTTTTGAAACAGCTCAACTTGAGCAGTCTCATACTCAACCAGCCTTTTCTTTACTTCATCCTCTGATTTTTGCAGTTTTATCAGTTCATCTGAATAACTGTTTAAAGCTTCTTCCATTTTTTTCCATCCTTTTGTTATTTGAGTTGATATACTCCTTCAGTGTTTCATTTATTTTAATCAGCTCTGAGCACATTTGATTTATTCTTTTCCTCTTAAGTTACTGGAAGCCATGTCTTGTACCAAATCTGGAGGTTGAGCTGCTTTTTGCTTAAGAGATGCAGGATTCTTCCCAGTTATTGTCTTCTCTTCACCTTTTCTAGTTGATTTTCTTGCAGGCTCTCTAAGTCTCTGCTGGCATCTAGGTAGTATACTTACTAGCCAATTACTGAATTTTACTAAATCTGTCAGAATTACTAGTCCTTATCACTCCATTTCATTTTAACAGTGGGACAGCTGAAGTTAAGCCATTGGTCAGTTTGCAACAATCTTGGTAGAGCTAGCATGTCTGATCCTCTAGTTGGAGCGTACACTATCTGTTCCTGGCTGTGTGTGTGTATGTGTGTGTGTGTGTGTGTGTGTGTCAATAAAAATCCAGTAAGCAGTGTGCCTGTGAGTTTGTGGCACTGTATGTTTCCCAATCTATAGAGGGGTAGTTAGTCATCCTTAAATAGGGTGTTCATTTGGATGGTGAGTTGAGTTGTGGGACTGTAGGGGCATAGATGGTGACCCATAGCTAGCCATGATATGGTGAGGGACCCTATCTATGGTGACTTACAAGTGGAGGAGCTCTGTGGTATCATCCTGTTTAACCAACCTAGAGGTATGTTTGTTGCTAAATTAGATGAGAACGCCTCCACCTTTGCCTCCAGTCTCTGCTGTTGTTGGTCTAAATGTGTAGACACTATCTAGCCTTACACCACCAGAGTACTTTCTATGGCTTTTAAAGTCTCAGTCATGGTACAGATGTCTACATTCTCCAGAGTGAGAAGGGCCTGAAGAGTGTGAAGGTTTTTGTTTAAGTTTCTAACATTGAGCAGTAACTCCTTAAGGTTGCTTGGAGACTTTTTTACTATGTTGGTAGTTGTCTTTTTGTTAGAAAATCTTTATATTGTATCATTGCAGAAAGCTAAAAACAGATTTGGCAGGTACTGGAAAACCAATGAAACATTACAGAAATTCTAGAGAAAAGGATATAGTAAGAGATCTTCACTGAAGAGACAAGGGAAAGAAATAAGACTGAGAGGCTAGATGCTAAATGCATACTATAGTGTGCAAGAAATGCAAATGTGATCAGTTAAAAAATAGAGGAACTGCTTATTCCTGGCAGGCATCGTATGATGGTAACAGCATAAATATATACCAAAAGTAAGATGCCCACTCCACAAGTCTTCAATGTCAAGTAATATGCATGCATGTTTGTGTACATGCACATACATGCACACACAGACAGACACACACATTCATGCAAACACTTGTCATCCACATCCAATTTCGATACCTACTGCTGTGCTGTGATGCTCCTAAAGGTCTTCTGTATAAAATAGCCTGAGATATCAAAAAGAAGCTGCCCTGGAATCTCTGCTGCTCATCCTATTGTAGAACATTGAAAATAATCCCCTTTAAGTAAAAGACGGTGTACATGACAAAAGTGGTCTACTGGAAATGATTGCATGCTAGTATTTGGAGCTCTAATTGGAAAGTGGTCTAATGTAAATTAGCTCGATCCTAGTGAATTAGCAAGCCATCTCACCACTCAGCCCTACTGAACCACATAGCCCTACCAGAACCATAGTTATAACCTAAAACTCCCATCTGATCCCTAACCTTAACCATAGCACTTCCCTCCCTAACCCCAAAGTCCCCAGTTGTTCCCCATACCTAACAACACTCTTACTTTCCCTAAATCTAAAGCCCCCAATCACTCCCTAACCTTAAAACTCCACTTCCATTTCTTAACCCTAAACTCCCTTCCTGCTCCCAAAACCTAAAGTTGCAAAAACCCTCACTCCCTAAAAATCCCCTTCTGTACCATAAACCTAAAACTCTCTTCCCACTTCCTAAACTGAAAGTCCCTTATCGAGTCCTCTGAAATTCCCCACCCAGCTGCACTCCCTCCCCATAGCTGCTGTGCTAACCTTGCCCAAACTTAGTTACTGTGTTTGGGTTAGGTTTGGCAGCTCTATTCTCGCCTCCATGGCTGCTGCACTTCATCTGAACATGTGGTCAAGTTTGAGGGTAAGGGGGTGGCCATTTGAGCTACAAGATATCAGTGTCCCTTGCTGTGGGATAGTAGTATTTGAGTGCCTGACATTTGGGTGCTTGTAGTAGACCCTGATAACACTAAGACAAAGTACCACAGGCACTGGTTTTCTGCACAACTGAGATGACCTTCTTGGGGGTACTGAAACTCACCTTTCTGTTACAACATAGTCGTATGATATGTATTTATGGCCTTAAGAAGTGGAGGTGTGACTGACTGCAGAGATGTGCAGCATTTAATATGAACCTTTAGAAAAATTCACAGCAATGGCATGGTAAATAGAATACCACTAAATTCAGAAATCTTCAGATAAAAACTTTTATCTAAGGTAAATAAAGCCAGGTTTCAGAAGAATGGGAAGCCTCAGACTTGTTTTTTTGTTTTTGTGTTAGACTAAGTGATGGTAGATTATTTGCTTAGCTTTTCTCCATTTACTTAGTTTTAGCCTGCTGAGATCTGGAATAACAAGCAGCTGTATCTAAATATGCAAAATTATTTCCCAATTTTAATGTCCTTGAGATGCACCTTTTTATTGATGCATCCCTGAATGATATGACAACTCATTCATCAAAACAGTGTTGTAGGCAGGATTTTGGAATTGCTTCAGAAACGTATACCAGTGGAAGGAAATTACTCATTTTGTGGCCATAAATACAACAGATTTGCATTGTGTAAGTTTTACAACGTGTATGATATTTATCATCTGAATTTGTATTACATCAGCTTTACACTGCAGTATGTATATATGATACCAAGTGCCACAACTCATCTCAGAACCAAGTGTGCTATGTCCCAAAAATATTTTTAAAATGTAAGATATTTCTGCCTATTTATATATCTAGTTATGTATTTGTATTTTTGTTACTATATAAAAACTGCACACCAGTTTTCATGAAATGTTTGCAGCAATCCTTACTTTCTGACTGCATGAATTCTTCTTCTGCAGTGAGTAACAATGATGCTGCTAGACATACCCGTGTTTGCCATTGTAACCAATTACAACAGCACGTGAGGAAAACAATGCAAAATGTAATAGTCACTCAAGTCAGAGAATTATTAGGAATTAAGAACAATATGGACTGGAACCAGACTGTCCTTATGTGAAACAGAGACATAGGCAAAGAACTTCATGGTGCCCCCTCCCCCCACTGTTTCACCACACCATCCAGATTACAGTTCTTGTTTTCTCACACTTTAAGTTTTTTTTATGCATCTTTCAACACAGCCTAAGTGGCAAGACTACACTATAATAACTGTGCAGGAAAATGTTTAATTAAACTTGGGGGGTCTGGGGGCACTAGGCTTTCAGAAGCCATAGTATCCTAGATGTTCTGATGTGAATTTTAGAGCTTTTTACCAAATGCGTGACCCAATGATGACATAAGAATCATGACTAAGAAAGGAAATCTAGGCTTACTCTTCAATAGTCGTTTTTTGGGTCCTTTCAAAACACCTTGCATAGATACAATTGCACTGTAATTACTTTGGAGAAAATGACCAAATCAAGCTGTAGAAACCACAGAGTTCTAGATGCTAATAGTTGCATTTCTGATCCCTTTTTCAACCTTTTGTTCCAAAGATGGCCTCTAAAAAATCATAACCATTGAAAGAAATTAAATATTTTCTTTTCTTTCAATGAAAAAACAGGTTGTTCCCAATGTTTGTCGAATTTGCAAAATAACAGTTTCCAGAAAAATGAGAAAGCAAATACTTTTGAGGACACACACCATATTTGGGGATATTGTCTGCCTCCCCACAAAAAAAAATAGTCACCATCTATAATTCCCTCTGACATTAGTTTGGGATGAAAGTGAAAGACGAAATTACCACTGTCTTATATTTCAAGTTGTTTCTGTCATACATAAATACAGCAAACTTCCTCACACCTGACCCCACAAGATAGCCATCTTCTGTGAACACCTCTGATGGCAGACTCGGGCTAAAGTGAAATGAACGGCTACAGTAACATTTTTATTTGTTGTTATCAGACATATATAAATAGCATGCCTCCTTACCCCTACACTTACCCCTGCAAAAAAAAAAAATAGTGACCATTACACTTGCCTGATCTTAGTTTTTGAAGAAAGTGAAAACATGAATGATTACATTAAGGTATTCCTACCTATTGCTCCTAGACAGTGCACTGCCATTAGACAAGCTATAGCAACTTTCTGTGAAAGCATCTGATGTTTGATTGTGAGGAAAGTTGAAGAAATAATTACCACACTCATCCTCCACACAAGCTATATAGCTTCATAGGTAGGTACTGGGCTATCGGCCCAAGGGCCTACGTAAGCATAGCCAACAAGGTTCCCTGGCTTACGCCACCCAAGAAAGTTATTTTTCTGTGCCACTGTTGAGCAAAGACACAGAAGTGATCCCCCGGGTGTATTTCCTATTTCCCATCCACTCATCAAGATTTTTCTTGAAGAGTGCTAATGAAGAACTTTGATTGACATAGATGGGTAGCCTGTTCCAGAGTATGGGAAGTCTCTAGAACAGGAATCTATTCATCCAGCATGTTCTGTTTATTGTGGTGACAAGGTTTAGGTCCCTAGAGCATGTAGCTCAGAGGGATTTGGATTTCTTTAGGTGTAGCATGTCCAACAGCTCTGGGTTTGACATAGCTTTATATGTTAGGCACAGATCACCTTGGAGTAGGCGATATGCTACAGAGTAAAGCTGGAGTTTTTTGAGGCGGTCAGTATAGAGCATTTGTTTGAGGCCAGTAATCCTCTTTGTGAGGTACTTCTGTGGCCTTTCCAGCTGCTGCAGATGTCTTGTGAGGTACATTCCAAAAGGGGCATTGTACTCTATAATGGGTCTAATGAGTGTCAAGTAGAGGGGAACAATGACCTCATTTTTCCTGGATGAGAACCCTTTTATGATGAGGTGTGCCACGTAGAAGGACTTCCTGACTACTGTGGCGATGTGACTATCAAAGAAGAGACTACTGTCCACCTGGGTCCCAAGGTCTCTTATCATGCATTCGGTGTTAAGTAGATTGCTGCCTATGTGGTAGTTCATGGGTACAGAGTTTTTACCAAAGGGGATGACACCACTTTTTGGCATTGAGCTTGAGGCCATGGCTGTGACACCAGGCATCTGTCTCAGCGAGGCCCTTCTGTAGGATGTTCTCATCATTTGGGGACTTGACTATGGCTCTTAGTTTGCAGTCATCTGCGAACTTCATTAGCCAGAGGCCTTCTGTGTTAGCCTGTACTTCAGAGAAGTAGATACCAAACAGGAGAGGTCCCAGGACGGAACCCTGTGGTACTCCACTTGTCACTGCTTTGAGGTCAGATTTGGAGTCTGCAACTTTTACAGTGTAGGTTCTGTCAGTGAGACAGTTGGCAACCCATCTTGTGACGTAGGGATTTATACCTAGTTTAGTGAGATTAGCTATTATTCCATAATGGGGGATGGTGTCGAAAGCCTTGGTGAGGTCAAGATAGGCTGTGTGAACCACCTTATCCTCATCTATGGCTTTGGTGACTGCCTCAAAGAAGTCGATCAGGTTCAGGAGGCATGATCTGCCTTTCACAAACCTGAACTGGGTGGGATCCAGAGTTTGGACGTTACCAATGTCTTTGTTTATGAGTTCCATGGCCTTGCAGACCAGGCTCTCAGGCTAATAGGTCGATAGTTCCCGGGATCAGTGGTGGCTCCCCCTTTGTGGAGTGGGATAACTGTTGCTGTGCACCATTCAGTGGGCACAAAGCCTGATGTGAGTCTATTATTGAACATGGTGGTTAAGTGGGGAGCCAGTTCATTCTGAAGTTTGTGTAAAACGCAGCCTGGATGCTGTGTTTTTGGCTTTAGAGAGTGCAGCTTTTACCTGCGTAGCAGTGATTACAGGGACTCTGCATTCTTTCTATATAGATATGGGCCCTTTAGGGGGTGAGAGGGGGGTAAAATTAGCACTGAACCTATCTGCTAGGATATTGGCAATATCAGTTGGTTCTGTAATTTTCGTGCCTTTGTGCTGTAACTCAGAGCAGATCTGGGAGTTGCCATTGAGATTCTTGACATAGCTATAGAATGCTTTGTGGTTGTCCTTGGAATTAGTGGTGATTTTGCTTTCATAGCTAGCTTTGGAGGATCTTATAGGGGATCTCAGCTTCTTACTGAGGCTGACCAGGGAGCTCCTCCACTCATGGGATTTTACTCTGTTTTGCAACAGTTTCTTCCATCTGTTGTACAGTTTGTTTATGGCAGGAGGCCACCAGATTGGTTTCCTTTTTTTGGAGGATAGCGTCTTGGTTCTGTTTGGGATAGCATGATCCATGCACTCGTGTAAGTGCTTATAGAGTGCATTTGTGTAGGACTCAGCAGTTGTAAATGTATTGTTCATCTGCATGGGTGTCATGAAGTTCACCACTTCTGTCTTAGGATGCATGAAGTTGGCTTTGGAGAATTTTTTACTGTGGTTTCCTTAATGGGGGGTGGGGGCAGGATGTGGATATCAAGGGTGATTAGCTTATGGTTGAATTGGACCAACGAGGAGTTGACTTCAGGTGTGTAACACCGGTCACTCATGTTGGTAATGACTAGGTCTAGGATATTGTTGCCCCTGGTGAGGGTGTGGATAAGTTGATCCAGGGCATTGGAGTTTATGAATTCCAGAAAGCATTGAGCTAAGGAGTTGGTACATGAGTAGTTTTCCCAGTTAATGGTGGGGTAGTTGAAGTCGCCCATTATTAGGATTTTTGGTTGAACTCTAATATTTTCCAGTACATCAAGAAAAGAGGAGTGGGAATCCTGGGGCATGATGGGGGATCTGTAGCAAGCTACAATTTGGATTGCAGTTTTTCCCAGAGTTAGTTGCTCTTGGATAACCTCAGATGCATTGTGCTGAGCAACTAGCCTGGAGGTGTGGATATCCTTAATGAATATGGGCACACCTCTGCCTTTGGTGTTTCGGTCCAGGTTACATGGCCGAAAAGTGTGGTATGAGTTATAGCCTGGTAGTGCAGGGGTGCTCTCTGGGGCCTTGAACCAGGTCTCAGTCACTGCACAGATATCGATGTTCTCCATTTTAAGGAGTGCCTCGAGTGAGTGCATTTTGAGATTTAGACTTCTAGCATTGAGTAGCATTACTCTCAGTTTTTGCTTGCCTATTCCTGTTATGGTGGTGAATTTGTTATTTGAACCTTGCCTAAAAAAGGCACTATAGGGGCAGCAAGAGCCTTAGCCAGTATCCGGAATCCCAGGGGCGACAGGTGCAGGCCATCTGTGGCAAAGCATTGTGGTCTGTCGACCATGTCATCCCAAGCAGACAGATACTAGATCCCCTTAGAATGACACCAGAAGCTTAGCCAATTGTTGAAGTCAATCATTTTGTCCTTGTACTGCAGTATCATTCTGAGCAATGGCAGAATGCTACTCAGGGCTAGGGTCATACCTGCCTGGGCTACAAGATCAGAGAGCTCTTCCATGTCTCTTTTCATGTAGTCCAGGGAGGTACATCTCAGGTCATTCACACCAACATGAACAATGACAGAGTCATATTTGTACTTGTTGTGGAGTGACCTGAGTGTGTGGGTTATGTGGAGGATCCTGGCACCCGACAGGCAGCTGACAGTAACCTTCTCCTTGTTTAGCCTGGTGAGTGGGACATCAGTGTGCCTGACTATAGAGTCACCTATGACTAGTGTGTTGGGTACGTTGTTTTGCCTTATCAGCTGTGGTTGAGTGGCACACTGAGTCTGTGGGCTATGTGTCATTTGGGTTGTGTTGGGGGATGGAGGTTGCTTGTGTTTCTGCTTTGGAGGTCTCTGTTACTTAGACAGAATATTGTTGAGAGCCTCCACAAATGTTTTTGTGTTACTATGTGTGGATTTTGGTGGTGTAGATTTAGTGAGACTATGTGATGAGTGTGGTGTGGTGCAAATGTTTACCTTCTCCTCATGACTGTCAAGTTCAGTCTTGGTTGGAGAGAGCTTTACCTCCAGTTTGGCTAGATAAGTACATCTTTCACAGGTTGTAGTGTTGGGTGGTAGGAGGAGTGCGTTGTCTGTGTACATGAGGCAATTTCTACATTGCCTCAAGATGCCCAGATTCATCAGATAGACAGGAGAGAACACTAGGAGCTGACTCTTGGACATGCCTGAATAAAAAACGATTTTCCTCTAGATAAGTGAGGAAAGTGAGTACAAGAGCTGTTTTTCTCTAAGCAAGTGAGAAAAGTAAGTACAAAAACTGTTTTCCTCTAGGTAATGAGGAAGGTTGAGTGCTATAGTAATTAGTAGCTTATTTAGTGCTTACAAGTTCTGAACAAGTGCTGAGCATGAATAAGCAAATTTAAGTGCTAAAACTAAGGATCTGTATCTGCACTAGACGAGTTACAGGACAGAAACAAGTGCAAATACAGGCTTGCAAATCAGAAAGTTGAGATAGATAGAAGAGATTGCCCAAACAGCCAATAACTGCAATTTCTGGGCCAGAACCACTCCTTATGTGGTAGACAGGTTACCTAGTGCTTATCACTCCCACTGATAAGCTAGAAGGCTTCCCTCCAACACAGAAAAGCTTGGGGGGTTCAGAAGCTTTCATACAGTCCTGGATACAGCAAATCTGTATCTGGAACACTAGGTACAGGAAAGGTAGGAAACAGGCTTACAGTTGTTTTTTTAATCAGTTTTCTGTGCACACATTTAAGGTTCAATTGTAAGCAAATTAAAATAAATATTGACCACACTGTCCTTCACCCCACCAGTTGTAGCGAACTTCTGTGCATTTCTGAACATGGCCAGCTTTAGACCAAGTGGGACCTTGGTCAAAATTTTAGGGTGGGGCCTTTGTACTAAGCCTGTGCCAAAATCCTCCTTACTCAGCCACCAGTTTGCTAGAATCTCTGAGGGTCTATATGTTTTGTGATGCATTGTATGTGTTATTTTTGAAGATAATTACTTGCTAACTACTCCTTTTTTACTGTTACCCAGAAGAGTTATGTATGTACCCACAATACTGAGTGCATCTACAAATAAAATGGTGATGATATTTTTCACACATACAAAGACACACGCATGCATTCACACAAATACAAAGCCACACACAATCCAGCTGCCACATATATTTTAGATGTTGGTGAAAACTTGAGATCTTTAAGAAAATGCACAGGAACACAAGGAAGATGTGCAGACTTTGCAGAAAAAGCACTTTAACCAAGAACTGACTCAGAGAATATCTTGCTGTGAGACAATAATGTTACTTACTGTACTACTGTGGTACTCTACATCGTTGCCTACAAGCAAAATGGAGGAATGCCAATTTACCTATAGCAGGTCTTTTGGATAATAGAGGAAAATGGATCGCCTGGATAAAAATCATTCAGAGAGAGGGAGAGAATGCAGAGTCCAGACAGAAGATGCCACAGCCAAGAAAACAACCAGACAACCAAGCACTGTGACATAGTAATGTTATTTGCTCTGTCACTGTGCCAGGAATCAGTTGTTTACATGTATATTTTAGGCAGATTTCCAAATCAGACAGTTATTGTGGACATGGTTTAAAAATTGACTGTGATAGAAAGTGAAATAAAATATGGTCAAGTTCTTACTCTTAGATATACTCTAACGTCCTTCACGCACATGCACATCTAAATGCATAAGTCACAGCAATGATAATTTTCCACTGATTTTAGCACAATATAATATACTGGGTGACACTGCTCATACAAAGCCAGATCAGTGACTGTTTAACAATAGCAGGGTATATCACATTTATCCACAGACTGCCCCCATACCCAGCAATTATAACCACTTTATTGACTGTGTACAACTCAGATGCCTGACTATAATAAAAGGGGGAAAAAGAAATTAATAGTGGCTACAGTAATTTATTTTACATTCTTTTACACAAATGCACAGTAGCTAGCCACAGTATACGTAAGAACCAGGAACAAAGTCAAAAATAATAGTGGAGACAAATGCTTAGATTCAGGACAGATTGTAACTATTGTTAGATTAATAGGTTTTGTTTTGGAATGTATTTTCTAAAGGATATGAAGTCATTTAGTGACTGCAGTCCTCAGTGATATACCAGAAAACCACAAATGTTATGAGTAACAGGCCAAACATTATGAGACAAAATCAGAAAGATTCTATAAAATCAGGGACAGTTTACAGCTTACTTTCACACAAGTACACGTTAGTTTCAACAGTCTACAACTCATAATATCTGGTTGCGTGATAGTGCTAAGAATAAAATAGAAAATAAAACCTGCATGCTACTAGTCAGACAATCCTGGATGATCTACACCCTGGCCACACCATTCTCTTTTCCTACTGCTCTTTTGGATTTCATCACAGTAATTCCTTTCAGTCCAAAGTTTAAAATTTCAGGGCTTTTGGCTTGGTCCCACACATGAGCTACACAATGAATCCTGAATCATTGTGTAGAGCATAGGTGGCACCAAGATGAAAGCCTGTAAATTATGACACTTTTTATAGGACATTGTTGCTATGGTTGCTTTGAAGAGGGTATTGAGACAGCACTTTTTTTCTTGGAAAAAATAAATAACTAAATAAGGTGTCCAGAAAAGTGCTCCTGGCCTAATGGTACCCTAAATGATCACATAATTCTCCTATACATAAGGGCAGCTATGGCTAGAATTTTTTATAGTTTGTAAGCATCTCCTTATGAAGATTTTAAAAGAGAGGTTCTTTAGTTTTATAATAAGCTTATTCAAGCAAGTATATTCATTTGTTAGTGACAATGACACTGCAATGACTAAGAAGCAGCAATTTGGCACTAGCAGTTTATTTATTTATTTATTGACTACCAAGATAGTCTGACTGGGTATGAGCCCATTTACAGCAGAGGCCCAGGGAAAAAAAGCATCAAAGTATTACAAAACATTGAACAATAATTACAATAATTTTGCAGTCTTCAAAATAATACAAAAAATACAACACTGGTTAAGAATAAATGCAAGTTATATGAAAATGGTTTAATATTTACAGAAATTTTTGCCAGTTTACAGAGAAATTAAAGGTAATGAAAAGTCTTTCGGCTTTTTCCGGTTAGGGGTTGCCACAGCGGAATGCCGGTCTGCTAATGATTGGCAGTGGATTTTTGCAGTGCTGAGTTGCCAGCCTGATGCCCAACCTTCAAAGAAGGCACACCCATTCACGCATGCACCTACCTGCATGTCTTTAGACATCACTCGACCATGGGGAGGATCTGCAGACTCCATACAGAAGTTTGTATAATACAAACAGGAATTGCAATGTGAAGTGAAAGACAAGCAGCTTATGGTTTCTTTAGAAACATTCTCCTAGAATGAACTCCAAGGGGCCACCACTGGATAACCAGGAAAAAGTTCAGCTTTTGTTTGAAAGATATCTTGTGGTTACTTTTGGTGATGCTGTCATTACCTTAAGTCGTTACAAAGGGAGATGGGTACTATGATCATGGTAAGCACACTATAAATATATTTAAACTCTGTTTGCAGTCATAAGTTGGGGGTGGTAAAACTTTTTACCACTGATTAGTGATGGCAGCTTATTACAAGTATGGGAGTCTTAAATTGCTACTTTCATATCTCACTGCAGCTATGTCCTTGCAGTACTATTTATCCGAGTTAACTGCTCAGTAGTGGGCCTGATTCTTATAGGTTCATAGGTTCATAGGTGTGTACTAGGCTAATGGCTCTGGAGCCTTTACAAGCCTAGCCCATAGAAGTGCTCTGGGATCATGCCACCCAACGTTAGTTCCCAGTTCTCATCCACTCATCAAGATTTCTCTTGAAGAGGGCCAGTGAAGTGCTCTGCCTGACATGTATGGGAAGTCTATTCCAGAGCATAGGCAATCTCTGGGTTATGAACCTGTCCCTCCAGAATGTTCTTTTGATTGTGGTAATGAGGTTGAGGTCTCTGGAGCGTGTGGTGCGGAGGGATTGGGATTTCTTTAGATGTAGCATTTCTAACAGAGCTGGGTCAGACATGCCTTTGTAAGTCAAGCAGAGATCGCCTCTTAGTAGACGATATGAGACAAAGAATAATTGGAATTTTTTGAGTCCGTCCGTGCAGGACATGTGTTTAAGGCTTAGGATCCTCCTCGTGAGATATGTTTGTGGCCTTTCCAGCTGTTGCATGTGTCTAGTGAGGTAAATGCCAAATGGGGCATTATACTTGATGATTGGCCTAATGAGGGAAGAGTAGAGAGAGATGATGACCTCTTTCTTCCTGGATGCAAAACCCTTGGTAATGAGACCTGCCACATAGAAGGACTTTCTGACCACAGTGACAATGTGGTGGTTGAAGGAGTGGTTACTGTCAACCTGTGTCCCCAGATCTCTTATAATGCCTTCAGCGGGCTCCCATCGATGTGCTAATTAGTGGGAACTGAGTGGCATTATGCTTAAGGCCATGGTTTCGACACCAGTCATTGATCTCAGTGAGGCCTTTATGTAGGATGTCTACATCACTTTGGGGAGTTAATAATGGCTCCCAGCTTGCAGTTGTCTGCGAACTTGGTCAGCCAGAGTCCCTCCATGTTGGGCTGGACTTCCAAGAAGTAGATGCCAAACAGGAGAGGACCCAGGACTGATCCCTGTGGGACTCCACTCATGACTGGTTGGCAGTCTGACTTGGAGTCTGCTACTTTCACACTGTGGGTTCTATCTGTAAGCCAATTTGTAACACATCTAGTGATATTTATTTTATTATTTATTTATTTTACATTTGTTGACCGGGCTAGTCTAGCTGGATATATTTCCATTTTCAGTAGAGGCCCGGGGAGAAAAGCTCCACACAAAATACAAAGAAAATTATCCAAAACGAGCAAATCAATACAAACAAAAAATAGCAACACAAATGCAGAGACCATTAAGAAAGTTCCAAAACAAAAATTATTTACAAATAGGAACTATCAACATTTCCTATAAATGATCTAATATAGGGGAACTAAACAGAGAGCAAGGTGAGTTAGGGAGTAAAAAGAAGTTAATCTTTGTAAAAGAGGCGAGAAAAAAGATAACATATATAAGAGAGGAGAAATAGGATTGAAGTTAGAAAAAGAGGGTGAATAAAAAGAAAAAAGACCTAAAGATTTAAACAAACTTTAAGCGAAAAGGGTAAAGGGATAGCCTAGAAAATAGAAATAGCTATTCAAAGAAGAGGAAAGAGGGATGAGGGGGAGAAAAGAGATAGAGTATAGGTAGAAAAGTTTAGTCGGGTTTAGTACAGGAACATAGCCAGTGACTATGCAAGTAATCTTTGATTCTTTGTTTGAAGAGAGGCAGTGATGAGATTAGTGTTATGTCACTAGGTAGCAGATTCCAGCTCCTTCCTACTGTATTAGAAAAAAGGGAGTCACCAGCTGAGTTATTGGACTTTGTTAAACTAGCCATGAGTTTCCTAGAAGAGCAAAGGGAGTTAAGATGATTGTATGGGATTAAAAGTTTTGAGAGTATTGGGGTGTTGGAAGGCTGGTGCAGTATTTTGTGGGCAATATTAAGTTGTGGGATTAGCAGATGGTTTTGGAATTCCAGCCAGCCTAGTTGTTTCAGGTTAAGACAGTGGTGGGTTCTGAAGGGGTTGCCAGTGGCGAAACGGGCAATGTTGTTATAGAATGTTGCCAGTTTGTTAAGGTTGGCTTTCCTAAGGTTGGTAAATATAGGTGAAACATAAAGAAGAGTAGACAGTAGGTGGGTGTGGGCAATCTTGGCTCTGGCAGATGCAGTTAGGAAGGGTTTAATACGATGTAAGGATCCTATTTTTCTGTTGACAGGTTTAATGGTGTTATTAATGTGTTGATCAAGAGAGATTATTGTCGATGGTTATTCCCAACAGCTTAGTTGTAGGGTCAGGTGATATGACAGTGGCATTATTTGAGGACATGGTGAAGTCTAAGGAGTGGGATCGAGTGGTGGGAGTAAAGAGAAGAAGTTTAGTTTTTTTGGCATTTAGTAGGAGGGAATGTTTGGAAAACCATGTTTCAACTGTGTTAAAGATCTTTTGAGCAAGTGAAGAAAATTCAGTAGGAGAGGATGCTGAGTAAATAAGGGTAGAGTCATCTGCATATTGAATGCAGGTAGCTTGAGGGATTACAGAATGGAGATCATTAATGAAAAGGGAGAAAAGAAGTGGTCCAAGAATAGAGCCCTGAGGGACACCAATGTTAAAGGGTAGAAGAGAAGAAATTTGGTTCTCCCATAGAACTGCCTGTTGTCTATTGCTAAGGTAAGATCTAAACCATTTAGTGGCTAGGTTATCAAAGGAGAGGGATTCAAGTATGTTAATTAAGGTGGAGTGGTTGACCATGTCGAAAGCTTTAGAGAGGTCAATAAAGAGAGCAGAAGAGAGAAGGTTACTATTGCAGTTCTTATTGATGATGTCTACAAAAGATAAGAGAGCAGTGGTAGTACTGTGATGAGGTCTAAAACCATGTTGACAGTTTGCTATTATGTTGTGTAGAGAGAGATGTTGTAGAAGTTGCCAGTGAATGCATTTTTCCATAATTTTTGATAATGGAGAAAGGAGAGCAATTGGTCTATAGTTGGAGTACTTGATAGAGTTACCCCCTTTGTGTAAAGGGATAATGTGGGAGACTTTCCAGATATCTGGGATGGATCCCTCTTGGATATAGGGGTTGATACCTAGTTTGGTGTGTTCATCATTAATTCCTGAGTGGGGAATGGTATCAAAGGCCTTGGCCAGATCGAGGTAGGCAGGATGAACTGCCTTGCCCTCATCCACAGCTCTGGTGACTGATTCAAAGAAGTCAACCAGGTTGAGCAGGCAGGATCTACCCCTCACAAAACCAAATTGAGTGGGATCTAGAGTTTGGAGATTCCCTGTATCCTTGTTAATTAGGTCCATGATGATGCTCTCCATAGCCTTACATATCAGACTCATCAGGCTAATGAGGCAATAACTCCCAGGGTCTATAGTCACTCCCCCTTTATGGAGAGGGATTATTATAGTATCGATAGAGACAAAGCCCGAGGAGAGGCTGTGATTGAACAGGGCACACAAATGTGGTGTCAGTTGACTTTGTAGTTCATGTAGAACACATCCAGGGATATGGACACATGGAAGTGTCATATACAAGTTGAAAATTATACATTGGAGCAAAGGTTTGGCATCTCCATCATAATCTTCCTTTCTTCTTTTTTCATGTTAATTGTTGCTACATGTTTTATGTAGTTGCTAAGTTGATTAAGAGCTGGTCTTCTACTGTTTAGGGGAAGTTAGAAGAGGATGATATTGCTCATTTCACAGGAAGGTAGTGAAAGATGGCTGTGTCACTTGTTAAACTTACAGGTTTCTCACTGTTGAAGTCTGCCTGGTGAATTAAATTACAACCTTGCAAGACTCTTTTGCCTCTGAACTGTTTTTCAGTGTGAAGTTACTAAAGCACACCAGTGGATCATTTTCTGGAAATGCCTGATAGTCAAGGTATTCTTGTTACAGATGAGTTGCTCGTGCACGAATACCAGACTTTATGTAAAAATTACAAGTTATGAATTCTAGTTCTTTGCAAGTGCTGATACTCCCTTGCATAGACTCCTATTGCTGCCACCTTCAGGAAATCAGGTGCATTGCAGCAAGCAGAGCTTTATGGACAGTGGAAGCCCCGTGTTTTCCTTAGTCATTGTTTACATTAAGCCAGAAGATGATAGAAGGTATACAGTTCAAAGGTGATGAGCAAATAAAAAGAGGGACAGAAAATCTGCTATTATGATGAGCTCCAGACACAAGTATATTTTAGAGAAACTATTATTATGTATACATGCATGCACATTACAGAAATGATGCTAACAAGAATGATGTATAGTGACTATACTTTATTATGGTTCTAGATAAGGAAGGATGGAGCCAGAAGCATGGAAATGTTCTGTGGCTAGGAGGTATAGGTGGTAACTAACTAACTGACTGATACGACCATACACACACACACACACACACACACACACACACACACACACACACACACACACACACACACACACACACACACCTGTGCACCAGATAATCTGTTTTCAGCTATTTGTAAGCCATATGATGGTGGTGGTGCTGCGGTAGCATTGTCACCTCACAGTAAGACACTGTCCGGTTCGATTCTCAGCTAGAGCGTCTTCTGCGTGGAGACATGCGTGAATGTGCGTACCTTCGTTGAAGGTTGTGTATCAGGGCTGGTAACTCAGCGTGTAAAAATCAACTACCAATCATTAGCGGACTGGAGTTCCGCTGTGGCAACCCCTAACCGGGAAAAGCTGAAAGACACAACAACATGATGACATGATGTTGTGGACCCACAACAGAGCTAAGATACAAAATCAGATTGATGCTGTTGTGGTAATTCCTGTTCCGATATGTATGAGTAGTAGCTGTATCCTGTTCTGTCATAACCAGATAAAGTGGATGATTTCACAACATAATAGGTAATATAGTGGCATAACTGAGTGCCAGCATAGGCTTCTGCATGACCCTGAGCTGGATTAAGCAAATAGTCAGAGACTGAATATATAAATGAATGAACAAATTAATGAATTAATTAATTAATGGATGAATATGCATATGGTTATAGTGTGCATGAATTTTGAATGGAGGTGTCTATTCTTGTTTTGTACAATTCTCAATATGAGTCAGCCTCTGTAACATTATTGTAAGATTATGCTCAACAGGGTTTTAAGGTTGAAAGTAATTCTGTTACAAATATGTAACATAAATAAGATATAAAATAAAGCTTAATTAAATGCAGAAACAGAGTTTAGTAATATGTGATCAGCATCCATACTAAATGACTGTGGCTTGGAAAATAAGGAATCTGATGAATGGACATTTTTTCCTTAAAAACAGGATGTATGCAAGAGCAAAAATGCTAAATCTGCTTTTAAAGAACACTGTGACAATGTGTTTCCTCTTTGCATATAAAAAGAATGGACAGCAGGACATGTTTATGACACTGTTACAATGTGTTTCCTTAAAAAACATGTTTTTTCTGCATTTGGCACAAGAACAGATGTTCTTATACAAAGATCCAAATAGAATACCAAAGACAAAAAACAGGATGTTCACACTGTCATAAAAGCTGAAAAATAATATCATTAAGTCAGCAGATTGCGTCAGCATCTGCAACAATCAGTATTGTTTCTACAGGATGAGCAATTCTCCAAAATAGAATACCAAGAGGAAATGTATAAGTGTGTGCATGGCTAAAATTGTATATAAAGATCTGTATTAATCCAGTTATGTTAGGGGTATTGGTAGGGACACATTTGTCCCGAGGTAAATGTTATACCTCTCACATCAACTTTACTATATGAGAAGTAAAGTGGAACAGTACTTTAAGCTGCAACATTAGTCCATCTGGTTTATTATAAAAAGTTATTTGTTACTGCTCTAAGTTGGTGCTGAAAAGTATATTCTCTCATCAGTGTATATTCTGCAAGTTTCTGTATGCAACAGACTGTGAATGCAAATATAACCAGACTTTGATTTCAGCAGAATCCAGCCAGCAAGACTGAGTGTCTTAAGAAGATTTCAAATCCATCACAGTAAGCAGCTCCATATAATTTTTCAATGGCAAGCTAGCCTGCATTCGAACACAGAGGGAGTGGTAAGCCCTGCAGAGGGTCACTTCAGTCAAATTGCAGTAACTAACATTTGTACATATGCGTAAATCCTAAACAGAAGTATTCCAGTTTATGCAGCTTGCAGTAGTAAAGTTTTTTTAGACGTCTAAATCCAGAGTGAGACTAGTTCAGGAAAGTCACAGTGTCATAAATTCTCCAAGAAAAGGTAGATATCTACTTTGTATAGCAGTCTGCTGCCTGTTGTGCTTCACCAGCTTCTCAAGTGACTGAAAATTTTCCAACCATCAGCAACAACAGCCTAATCACCTGTTTTCTTGCTAACTGGTAAGACTTTTTTCTGTGTCACATTTTTAGTATGGATGCTATTAGACAGTTTGCATATTATTAGATAGTTTGGATGTTATTAGACAGTATGGATCTTATTAGACATAATTCATGCAGGAGTAAACAAAGCTTTAATAAATTGCAATGTTGGTCTACACAGCATATTAGTAAATGTAAAACTTTATTAGGGCAGGTTGATACTAAGGCATTATGCAAATGTATTACAATATTTGACTGGTATCTCAATGAAAACCATGTGGGATATGACAAATGTTTATTGTGTGATTCAACAAAAACTGCATTTTGCGTATTATGCCATAAAAAAGTATTCCATCATATTGCTAAAAAAATAGACTGTGAAGACAGATCTGATCATGATACAGAATTAACTAAGGGTAAAGTGTTTCTATTATATTCAGATGTTGAACAGTTATGTCCTGTCACCACATGTGAGTCAAATCAGTTACTGACAGGACCTCTAGTACATTTTGTTACAAAAGAATGTAATAAACTTCTAAAATACAGACACAATGAGTTCAGGAAGCTTAGACAAGTTATAGATACATCTTTTCAAAAGTGCATAGGAGTTTCAGATTTAGCAGAACAGATTAATGAGACATATCAGGGTGATCATGAGGAAACTCTTCAACAGCAGTTGCAAAATAAAGAAAATAAATTAGCTGAGCTTAAAAGAACAATGAGAAAAAGCAGGAAACTACAGCTGATCTGTACAAAAGAGATATATTTTATAATATGTTTATGTTTTGAAAATGGTTATGCATACATGCTAGGATGGTAAAATCTGATGTCTGGACAAATCATTCTCAAATCTTCAAAACTTCCATTCAGTTAAAGCAAGACATTTATCAATACTACAGTAAAGTAGAGCATATGACTGCCATTCTTAGCATTGTCAAAAGGTACACAAAACTGTTCTAGTGTATAAAAATTAAATAAAAATAGTTACACAAAACAGTTCTAGTGCATAAAATCAAATGAAAATAGTTAATACAGTGAAGATATAAAGTCGCAAGACTGACATGCATGTATTTTCTTTTATCTGAAGTACAATGCACAAGAATAAAAGGCAGACAACAGCAAATATAATTAATGTAAATATAAACGTGTCGCGTGGGTTTCCTCCGGGTGCTCCGGTTTCTTCCCACATCCCAAAGACATGCTGTAGGTGGATTGGACACACTAAATTGGCCCTAGGCATGAGTGTGTGCATGTGTGTGCCTTCTGTTGAAGGTTGGGTGCCGGGCTGGCAACTCGACACTGTAAAACTCCACTGCCAATCATGAGCAGACAGGTGATCCGCTGTGGCGAACCCTAACCGGGAAAAAGCCGGAAGAAGAAGAAGAAGAAGTTAAGCTAAAATCTATTTTGTTTTTTACAATTTTATATAATTGTATAGTAACACCACCCCAAACAGTTAAAGTTCTAAATTTTAAAAAGAAATAAAATCACAGATGGTATTAGTCAAACAATCTTTGTAAAATGAATGTCAGAGCAGTTAAATAAATAAAAAAATACTGAAATCCATGTAAGCTAATTTTAAAATAATGTCTAATTATGTAGTAAAAATGCATAGTTATGCAAATCACAAATATAATACTACGTGTTTTATAACTGCATTTTACTAACAGATGATTAAAGGAAAAATGCCCAAAAAAGTTAACTATGGTTTATAGAGTATAAAATGTGAGCTCAGACCTTCCTAGACTAGATGAATAGTTACAGGAAATGTTGGGAAGATAAGATAAACAAGACTGATTGCCAGACAAGTAGCTTGAGTTTTTCTAAAACATTATTGTTATTAAAACATAATTGTTAAAATGCTCACAATCCCAATGCAGAGCGGTCACAGACAGAGACGGGGTATCACGCTGATAACACGATAAAAAACCAAACCAAAAAGCAGGTACCCCTAATGGCAATAAAACGATAAAAGTGAAAATGCTCCAATATTCCAGGAAATAACACGCTGAATGCTCTGCTGCAAATTAACGAACTTATTTATTCATGAAATTGAGTAAGCGCTTTCGCCATAAGGCTTTCTCAAACTCTTTAACATTTGAAAACTGCTTAAAAAATCTTTATAAAACATACAGGATAATTTCATTGGTCAACGTGACCAATGAAGAATTTAAATCCTTAAAGTCATAGTACATCTGTGATGTTCTAAACAATGTCACCTCGATGCTCACCACATAACATATAATAGATCATAATGTAAAAATGCAATAATACAGATGAGGCAAACGCCCCATAAGTTCCAATATGCAAGTTAAATATTTAGACCAAAATCCTTCACATGGATTAAATAAGACATCTAGTAAGTTTAAAAGTTTTCCTTAAAAATTACACAACAGACCGCACATGGCGGTCTGAACATAAATCTATGTCACAAGTAAACCCGGTGCTATGTAAGAACAGCATCGGCACTTCAACAAAACTTGCTTAAAAGTATACCTGATATAAATTCAATATCTGAAATGATGCATCGTCATTATTATTTGAACAATAGTTTACATTGCTCTCACTGACGTCTAACATATGCGTCTTCAGTACGATCAACTTAAAGTGCTTACATTGTGCATAGAATGTCAAAGATAAAAACAGATATAAAAAATAACACACACTCATGTAAAAGTGTATAGTCAAACTTACATTCCTCACAATAACTGGAACGATCCAAATTTAATAGACTCATACTACGTTCCAGATAGCATAATAATAGTAACTTTCCAAAGAACAGTATATGTCGTTATACAGGAACCATTACCTACCTCAATATTGGCATTCATGATAAAAATAAGGTACCGGTAAGCTAACATCACATCCATTACGTCAAGTACGAACACCAAATTGACTCTAAGGAGCAAATCATAGTAAAACAACTTCACATTTCAGAATTGGAAGCTCCCTGACATTTCTATGACGTATCTTAGTAGAACCTTAAAGGGAAACGACCATAATGAAATACCGTGTGTACACTACTGTATCATTAGTTAAAATCAGCTTAAATCAATACATAATGCACTTACTCGAAATAGACACAGGCATGTGTAAACATATCTTTAGAATAACACTAGAAGCATAAGTCGGGGATAAATGTGTGTATGCAGCATGATAAACCAAATGACTGTCCTAAAAGACATTTAAAGTTAGACCATGAATATAAGGAGTCCAGCACTCTCTTTATGTAAATGAAACATTATATAGAGGTCTAAATATATGAAATATCATGTATATAAAAACTGTTCACATAAAATTGTTCACAGAAAATTATAATTGTCTGTCTATCGACTAAGGACAACAGCTTAAACCTATAAACATTGCTTATATCAATGTGTGAAAAAACAGGGGATGGTTACAGAAGATATAACATCTTAAAAGAATCAGTCAAAATGAGTAACAGTTAAACCATTTTACATCAAATGTCGAGGTTCTAAAGATGTATATACGTTACCTACTCTACTTAGAGGTATGGTTCACAAAATTAATACTACAAGTGGACTTCTGGAGCTATTACCTCATAATACTAAGAATGGAACTACGGGTCTATTCCTAGCTCTGAGACGTTTAAGCAAAGTCATACCTGATGGATCAAAATACTACTTAATTCTATGTAGTCTTCTGTTTTTCAGGAATGGTTTAATTTGGACTTTATCATTTAGGCCAGGGGGTCTATCTGACCTCCATCTGATAATCCATCTAGTTTCATTCTCCAAGGTCTTATTGATCAAATCACAACCTCTAAAACCTTGAAAAATAGTTTGGATGACAAAAAACCTAAAAGTGTGTTCTAGCCCCTTCATTTTATGATGCCTTGCCAAGGCATTCAGGTCTGAACCTATTCTGGTTAAGTAATTGTGTTCTCTGATACGTTCTTTCAACATCCGGTTAGTCTTCCCTACATAATATGCTTCACATGCATTACAGTTGGCAACGTATATTATATTTTTACTTTCACAAGTGGTGTTTGTATTGAAGTAAAAAGCACGTCTAGTCAGAGGGTGTATGAACATCGTATCTTTACTAATAAAACGGCATTGGTTACACCTGCCACAGGGTATGGTGTTCACATTCGTATTAGCATTATCATACCTTATACCTCTTGGTCTACACAATAGGTTTTTTAAGTTGGGATGGTTCTTAAAAGTTACATGTGGAGTAGGGCCTATCACCTTGCTTAATTCTCTGTCAGACGCTAAAATATCCCAGCGTCTTTGCATAGCTTTTTTAACCTCTAGGCTCATCTTGCTAAAATTCAATTTAGCACTGACTACATTCCTAACCATGGTATCAGTGGTTTGAGGTTCTGTGTGTTGACAAAAATATGGTCTAGCGGTACTTGAGCGCAAAGAGCCCACAGTTCCAACAGTCTCAGATATTTCAAGTGCTCCATAGCCCCTTTCTAAAAATCTTTTCTTCATATCCTGTATTCCATCTTCATATTGGGAAAAATCAGAATTGAGCCTGGACACTCTCATAAATTGTCCCTTCAGGACATTGCTAAATACATGACGTGGATGCATGCTGTTTCTATGTAGTAGATTGTTTCTCTGACAGCTCTTCCTATATATAGAGGTGTTAAGCATCCCATTTAGCATGCGAACTATGTCTACATCCAAAAAAGAGATATGATCATGAGAAAAGTTCATTGTGAACTTCAGGAAATCAGTTGTCGACTCAAGGTAACTCACAAAACTTCTCAGTGAACCTTCGTCCCCCAACCATAACAAAAACAAATCATCTACAAACCGGCAGTACATGCCTGCATGTTCCCTGAACTGTGGTGTCCCAAGAACAAATTGATCTTCCCATCTCGCCATTACGAGGTTGGCGTAGCTGTTTGCACAGGACGTGCCCATAGCTACGCCATCCCTCTGCAGGTACATGTCTTCATTAAATACAAATATATTGTTTGTAAGAACCGTCTCAAGAAGTAGTGTGACTAAATCTATCTTACATGATGTTAATTCAGAGTGTTCTCTCATATACTCAGTGATGTACCTTATACCTATCTCATTCGGGATCACAGTGAACAGGCTCACAACGTCCAAGGTAACCATGAGAAATGGTACATCAGCAGGTAAGTCTTTTGTATGGGTATATAGATCAATCAAGAATTGTTTACTGTCTCTTAAGATTGTCTTATTCTTATTCACCAAAGGCCTCAGAGTATCTTCCAGATATATGGACATGGGTTCCGTTATCCATCCTCGACCTGCCACAATGGGTCTCATCGGTGGATCTTCTTTATTTTTATGGACCTTAGGTAGGCCTTGTATAACAGGTATGATTGGGTCCCTGACCTTTAAATAACCATACAGTTGTTCAGTTATATCAAATGACATAACCAAGTCGTCCAGTGTGTGATAAACCCTGAAGACCTTCTCTACCAGTTCTTTTTGGTTTATCTTGTGGTAGGTGAGCTCATCATTGAGCATACCATACATCTTTTGTTCATAATAACCTGTATTCATTATGACTATGGGTCCACCCTTATCAGCAGGTCTGATAATAATGGACCTATCATCCTTCAGATTATGCAGGGCCCGTCGTTGATTGTGATTAAGATTCTGACCATGTCTATTGTTACCCTTCTCTTGAAAAAGTTTGTATATATCATCTTCTAACACATTCCCAAACACTTCTACTGTAGGATGCAGCTGTGGGATATAAACACTGTTACTACGGAATTTATTCACTTCATGATACATAGTATTGTGTCCAAAGTCAAGTTTAAGTTGTATATTTCGAATATACATTTTGGTATCTATAATCGTATCAACTAAGTTACTGTCTTTAGTGGGAATGAAACCCAGTCCTTTATTTAGAACTTGTTCTTCATATACACTCAGTAACCTGTCTGAAAGGTTAATGACTAGGGATTCTGTCTGCCCCACATTTTCTTTATAGTGGGGCCTTGAGATGGTTCCTCCGTAGACCCTTTCCTTTTCTGCCTCCCCCTGCTGTTGGACCTTTTCTTCTCTAAAAAATATTGCTGGGCTATGGGGAAGGGTGCAGGTAAAACTGAGCTACTGGATTTGGGTCTAACTACTGCAGCTCCTGCTCTTTGTACATCAGTAATACACCCCACCAGACTGTCTTCTGATTGTATATGGGTAGATTCATCTCTACTCCTACCATTGTGATCTGTCACTGTGTGTTGCCTATCTAAGTTCAAACTAGTATTTTCATTACTCTCACTGTTCACTTCTACAGTCATATTCCTCTCAGGTACTATATGAGTTTGTCGAGGAGGCTCATTAGTACAAGTCTGGTTAGTATTTTCTATGGGACCATTATACCTGGCCTGATGTTCAATTTGCCTTCGCTGTACGGTGTTAGAGGAGTTATTGGGGTGTCCTATGTTCCTATCTCTAGGCCAAGTAAATACGTGATTATTTTTAAAATCACGCATATCACGTGTAATCTTAGTCTTCTTTTGATCAAACATCCTTTTCTCTACCAGCAATACATCTTCCAATACTTTCTCTAATTTAGCTGTATGTACATTTTCAGTGTATTTAGATTTAAAGTCATTAAACATTTTGTTGACCTTTGTTCTCAAAAGATTTTCTTCAGGCAAGTGGAAATCAATTAACAGCCTCATATAACTGAAGCTCAGTTCTAAATTTAATTGTTGCCAACGGTATAACAGGTCCGGGAAGTGGTTACCAGAGGTAGGCATCTTCAAAACACGAAGTCCTCGTGGTATGATACGCTTAAGTAAACACACTTCAAAATACTGCCTCTGGACCTGTAACCTTTTGAGTTTAATAAAGGCAGTCTCAAGTTCAGCTAGGTCTTGAGTAACATTGAAGTTACTTACTGCATTCTGATTGTTCCCTTCTCCATCAACACTGGGTTCAAAGTCCAGTAACATATTGGTTTCCCCAGTCACACACACCTGAAAACGTTGTAAAAATCTGTTGTTATAATCCACAGTGGTCGGAACATATGGTAGTTCTATATTAGTGTTGCTTTCGTTCGCCATCCTCTGAAGTGGCAGCTCTGGCAAAATCAATATAACAATGCTCACAATCCCAATGCAGAGCGGTCACAGACAGAGACGGGGTATCACGCTGATAACACGATAAAAAACCAAACCAAAAAAAAACCCCTCAGTTGCATCAAGTACAGCCAGCAAATGGGCTATAGTATACATACAGTTCAAATCAATTGTGCAGGAGGGTATAGATACCTACTAGTGGTAATAAACAGCAAAAGCTATATAAAAATGATCAAATCAGACAGGGGTCTATAGTTTGGTAGCCTAGTGGAGCAGATGTGTGGCCAAAGTATTGGGCTGGTGTGCATTCTAAAGCAAATAAACAATACAGCAGTATACTACAGGGGGAGGGGCACTCTCTCAGTTTTACACTGACTGTATAAGCAGTACTGCACAAGGGTCTAAAATAAAGCTACAGGAAGAAATATCTCATTCCTTCTTGACAATACTCTTTTAGGGGGAGGGAAAAACAGTTGTTAGTGTATTAGAAATACTGGTAAACTGGATTAAACCTGACAGGATAAGATATTTTACAAATTGTTAATAGCTATCATAATGGTTATTATTGTATTGTTTAGTATTAAATTGTATTTACAACCTGTTAAACTGTAAAGCTATATAAGAAATGGTTTAAAAAACAAGAGATGGCTTAAAATTGCTTTATTACAGCTATACAAGAGAGAGAGTAAAGATATGTAAAACATTGAAAAAGACTGGTCACTATTCACTATTTTAATGTTTTTGGCAAAACAATGTTGGTATAAAAAAAGCATGAACGTTTCTAATTGCTGAGTATGTAGTTTAAAATAACAGGACATATGCCTTTGGTGCCAATTCTACTAGATATTTCCAGAGAGACATAAACATATTCCAAGATTTTGCTTAATATTAATGTTACTAAATTTGTAAGATTAGACTAAATGTACTTTATAATCTTTGTATGTACAAATGCAGAAGAATTCAATACAAATTAAATTAATGTCTAGTAATGAATATGTGTAAAAAAAAAATTTTTAAAATGGGTCCAGGGTACCTACTAGATTGAAATGCATGAATAGCAAACAGTCTGTGTAAATATATACACTGTACAGAATACATTGTAATAAGTTCAAAAGTAATTTGTCAAGTTGTAATATCACTAGTTTCAAGTTGCAGTTTTATCATTGGTTTTTGGACCATCATTTTATCTGTACTAGTACTGGTTACCCCAGCTAGAGAAAAAAATATATTAAAATATTGTATTCATACAGCTAATGAACTAATATGTACATAGCATTCTTTAATGTATAAATCATATTTTTTAAATCCTCAAGTATTATCTAAGCCCAGTTCAGTACTTTACCAAGATGTTAATGAGCAGTTCAGAGACATGACCACAATGTTATGGTTAAAATGATACTGAAACTGTATATTTTTAGCAGTGCATAAATGCTTACAGTAGCACATAGTTCTTGTTTCTTATAGTTAATTCAACAATTGCAAAGAGTTAATGGAACTGTTCCAAGTCATAAATTAAATTTTGTAATTGCAAAAGAATAAATGAATCAAGTTAAAAAATAAAATTAAAGCAGACACAGCCCATAATTGATGAAATATTTTCACAGAATGGTCTGCAAAAGAAAAAGTTGTTAAATACATTCAGTTTTGGTAGTAATACTTTTATATTATTGTATTAACTGTGTAAAATTGCATTTTGACTTGTATCAAAAGATGTGTTTTCTGTATAATGTGATCAAAAATACATATTAGTATAAAGTGTTTTGAGTGCATTAAAATAAGAGGGAATTGTAAGATTATGCTGAACAGGGTTTCAAGGTTGAAAGTAATTCTGTTACAAATATGTAACATAAATAATGTATAAAATAAAGCTTGCTTAAATGCAGAAACAGAGTTTAGTAATATGTGATCAGCATCCATACTAAATGACTGTGGCTTGGAAAATAAGGAATCTGCTGAATGGACATTTTTTCCTTAAAAACAGGATGTATGCAAGAGCAGAAATGCAAAATCTGCTTTTAAAGAACACTGTGACAATGTGTTTCCTCTTTGCATATAAAAAGAATGGACAACAGGACATGTTTATGACACTGTTACAATGTGTTTCCTTAAAAAACATGTTTTTTCTGCATTTGGCACAAGAACAGATGTTCTTATACAAAGATCCAAATAGAATACCAAAGACAAAAAACAGGATGTTCACACTGTCATAAAAGCTGAAAAATAATATCATTAAGTCAGCAGATTGCGTCAGCATCTGCAACAATCAGTATTGTTTCTACAGGATGAGCAATTCTCCAAAATAGAATACCAAGAGGAAATGTATAAGTGTGTGCATGGCTAAAATTGTATATAAAGATCTGTATTAATCCAGTTATGTTAGGGGTATTGGTAGGGACACATTTGTCCCGAGGTAAATGTTATACCTCTCACATCAACTTTACTATATGAGAAGTAAAGTGGAACAGTACTTTAAGCTGCAACGTTAGTCCATCTGGTTTATTATAAAAAGTTATTTGTTACTGCTCTAAGTTGGTGCTGAAAAGTATATTCTCTCATCAGTGTATATTCTGCAAGTTTCTGTATGCAACAGACTGTGAATGCAAATATAACCAGACTTTGATTTCAGCAGAATCCAGCCAGCAAGATTGAGTGTCTTAAGAAGACTTCAAATCCATCACAGTAAGCAGCTCCATATAATTTTTCAGTTATCCCAGTTAATTCAAGAGAAGTTTCAGACTGTTCCCAGTTCAGACACTTTAAGCTTCTCCTGAACAACAAAACCCACTACTACTCTTTGTGCTTAGTATTTAAATGTATTCCAAGGACCTCCATTGTCAAGCACCGTCTGACACTTTTTGGTTTACTGAAACCTAGTCTTCCTTCTGCTTTCTGTTACTCTGCCTTCCCTGTATGTGAATTGTTACTATTAGAGTAGAGAAATGATGGAATTTGGGTCAAGGGCACCTCTTTAAGGGACACCAATGTAACAGTATTGTCAATAAAACAGTCCAGAATGCCATTTGTAGTCAGTTTTAAAAGTTTTGCAGACAGCAAAGCCTACCCTCCCACCATTCAAAGGGTACCACCCCCTTTCTTATTATCATCAACTCCAAGGTCACTGAACATTACAGAAAATTGTTGGAAGGGAGATTCCCCTTTCCAGAAACAGTTTCATTTAACTGCATCATTCAGTGAGGTATGCATAACTATACCTATTGTCTTCTCGTTCATCTTTTGCTCCCATTGAACTGAAATAAGCAGAGTGTTAAACTGTCAAACTAGAATCCTAGGAGAACAGTGATGTCTCTTTTACTTGTTACTAAATGATCACACATATCTGACACCTGTTATTGCACCACTTCTGTGTCACACAAAAGTCCTGTGTATTGTGCAGTCGCCAGTAAGAGTAACTACTGTATATTACTTCTGTTACTTATTCTCACTGCCTCATTCTGCTGTGACCTGGATGTGGATTCACATACCTGCTCATTCTGCATTTTGTGCCCTGCCTTCTGAGTTTGAATATGACTGAAAAGGACAGCTTAGACCAATCTACCTTCTTATTTATTAAATGACTCACATAGCTATTTACAGGTGCATGTGATTCATACATATTGTGCCAATCAGTCTTTTTCCAACAGGTCAGAAATGGTATGCAATGGAAGCATGCATGCAGTGATGCGAGGAAAGAACAAGGGCTGGGACTCTCATCCCATAAGAAGTGCAGGATGTGCCCTAATGACAACTCAGGCACCTGGAGGCAGTGTTTGGGGAAAACAGAAGGCAATCTGCAGGCTGGGAATAGTGACCTATAGTATTTGCATCAGCTGAAGAACCACAAAGAGGTACCAACTGACTGTGTGTAGCCCATTCCAGATGCAAGCACTGCAGAAAGTCATAGGCATGGTTGCATTGCACTTAGCATGTGTAACCAGTTGCAGTGCTCATCTTGGACTGCATCAGTACTGACCAAGTTGAAGGGAGATACATCATGACTGCTGTTACATGCACCTCAGCAGCTGCATGTCCAGTACTGTGGCACAATGGCAAAGGTTGTCATAAGCAAGCGTGATAAGCAAGTGTGATCTGAAAACTTATTCTGCCAATAACTGCCCTTTAATTTTTATAATTGTACTTCTCTTTTCATGATAGGCATCTCCAAGGCTAAATGTCATCCTGTATGACATGCTTCTACAAATCCATTTCACTCCCAATCCAAATTGTAAATATATATATATGTATATATACGCACGCACACACACGTCCACACACACACACACACACACACACACACACACACACACACACACATGGTTGATTAGTTCATGTTAGGTATATAGGTATATGTGGATGCTTAGTTAGTAATAATGTTTACTATAGCTTTTACAGTATTGTGGTTTTAGCCAGCAACTGTTTTGAGCATCTGTGCATAATTTTTCATTTGTGTTGTGCACTCTTTCTTTTTTAAGCTGTGTTTCTGCACATTTAACTGACATTGTTCTACTGATAACATCTTTCACGTTATTTCTTTATTTACTTGCTTTATAATGGATTAACCAAACGGTATCAAAGAACCCTTTCTAGCCATCTAGCCACAAACTCAGCCAGAGGAAAGAAAGAAAGAAACAAATGAGTGGGCTACATAATCCCCATATTGATACACTTGATTATTAACTTTCATTTATGAAATATACACATGCAGAACTACAGACTTATACAGTATCAATTATTATCTGCTTGTAGTAGTATACAGCCCCCTACACACAAACAGCATGCTTTACAAAAGTAATACACAGTCTGAAATATTTATTTTGTAACAATGCTATCATGTTTTTGTATAATCACACTCAATACAGTACTACCACTGTTAGCTTTTATTTTTATACTTTTTACACAAGCTAGTGCTATGTCAGTTATATATCATTTTCATCAAATATGTATTTTGTTTTTGAATATTTGAACTTCCACTTTAGGTGCTTTTAAGCAAAACTGTGTGCACTTAGAACAAATAATAAATATAACCAATAAAGTATAAGATACAACAAAATGACAGCTTATGAAATAAAAAGTATCTTGCTTTCATAATCCCATTAAAGTTCATTCCATGAAAGTTCTGGGGCAAGAGATAAAAAAGCTATAAGGGTATTCTTTATGTATTATATTCAGTACATAGGAGGAGATCTACTATTTTTATTACAACTGAATGGTCAGTGTAGCTCAGTTGAATGGAATTAGTTGGTTATTAGGTGGAAGTGCACATTTAGTGTCAGAAATGTGTATAGTATAGAGAAGAGTATTTGTTCTGGCATTTCTCTAAAATGTACTGAACATTGACTTCCTTTAGGCATAGGAGGTCAGAAACATGAATCCAAGCCTATCAGTCTTTTAGCTTCTGTACGTAGAGGTCTACTAACATTCTAGCAGACCATTAATTGCTGGGGTACTCTGCATATTAAAATGAGCATACTTTTCCTGTTTTGACCCATCAAAGATAAGTGCATGCTAATTGTCACTTTCCTGTTGGTACATGAATAAATGAGTTTTCATGGATTCTGTTTAAGCAGCCTTATTCTGTACAAACATCACTATAGAGGCTTACTGACTATGACTTAAGTAACATATACAAACTAACAACTGCGATCATACATGCTCATTCTCTGGCTGCTTCTACAAAATGGCACTAGGGATTGCATGTGTTGGGAATATATACGTGCACACACAGCCTCGCATGCTTTTTAAAGATAGAGCACACACACATTAAACTCTGATCTAAATCCTCCCTGTTTGAGAAATAGATCATGCAATTTGTCATGAGATTATATGGCATGCAGAAATCACAGGTAATCTATAGACATGCATTATACAAAACTAAGTGCACACACACACACACACACACACACACACACACATATATATATATATATATATATATATATATATATATATATATACACACACACACACACACAATCAAGTCCACGTTGCTGTATATTTCACACTAGGCTTAGAAACTCATCCATATCATGTGACATAAAACTGGGAATTAGATTTAGCAACTGGAACAGTCTTTGCAAAATGGTTGATCTGCGGAATGTTCAAATCACTGTCTGGAACAGAATCAGACTTTTGAACACATTCTGGTTTAGAAACAATGGCTGACTCAGTCTCTGATTTAGAGTTTGCATCACAGATGCAATGTTATTCAACTGCGGTGGTGGTGCTGCGGTAATGTTGTCGCCTCACAGTAAGACGTTGTCCTGTTCGATTCTCAGCTAAAAAAGCGTCTTCTGTGTGGAGACATGCGTGAATGGGAATACCTTCATTGAAGGTTGTGCATCTGAGCCGGCAACTCAGCATGTAAAAGTCTACTGCCAATCATTAGCGGACCGGAGTTCCGCTGTGGCGACCCCTAACCGGGAAAAAGCCAAAAGACACAACATCACAGATACAATGTTGTGATTGAAATTATGCTGATTCTGGTACAGGAAGAAATGTCTGTGATTCCTCCTATACTCCACACCCTCAGGGCTTACCAAATAGGATCTTGGCTCAGCACAGGACAGTAAGTTGTCCTATTCAATCAAAATCTTTTGTAATGAAAATGAAGTAATCTGCTCAATCTGTTGTAACTAGATTTCTGGATATTATGCTTCTTAATCAATTGAGCCTTGATGGTTTTATTGTTCTTTCTTAGGTTTAGGCTGTAACAAACTTGATGAAATAGGTAATATAGTTCTAGTTTGTCTGGAAAGTAGTCTTTGAGCAGGTGAGCCAAGAATATCATCACAGGGTAATTTTGTGAGATTAAGCAAATTCAAGAATACATCGGTATTGTCACACTTTGACCTTTCAAGTAATTGCTTCTCACTCTGTACTTCTCATTCAGCTAGACCATTGGCTTGACGATATTCAAGACTACTACTGACATGTACAAAGTCCCATTTGAAAAATTACATGGAGCTGCTTACTGCTTGGTGTGATGGATTTGAAGTGTTCTTAAGACACTCAGTCTTGCTGGCTGGATTCTGCTAAAATTCAAAGTCTGGTTATATTTGCATTCACAGTCTGTTGCATACAGAAACTTGCAGAATATACACTGATGAGAGAATATACTTTGCAGCATCAATTTTAGGGAGCAGTAACAAATAACTTTTTATAATAAACCAAACGGAACAACATTGCAGCTTAAAGTACTGTTCCAACTTTACTTCTCATATAGTACAGATGATGTGAGAGATATAACATTTACCTTAGGACAAATGAGTCCCTACCATACCTCTAACATAACTGGATTTATACAGCTCTTTATATACACTTTTTAGTCATGCATAAACATATACATTTCCTCTTGATATTCTATTTTGGAGAATTGCTCATCCTGTAGAAACAATACTAAGCTTCCTTGTTTAAGAATGTCTTGTAAGAGACCAGCTTTTTTGACAGTGTGAACATCCTGTATTCTATTTGGATCTTTGTATAAGAACATCTGTTCTTTTGCCAATGCTGATAACAGTGTCCTGTTGTCCATGCAGAAAAACATGTTTTTGAGGAAACACATTGTAAGAGACCAGCTTTTCTGACAGTGTGAACATCCTGTAGTCTATTTGGATCTTTGTATAAGAACATCTGTTCTTGTGCCAATGCTGATAAACATGTTCTGTTTTCCATGCAGAAAAACGTATTTTTGAGGAAATACATTGTCACAGTGTCATTGTCCATTTTTTAAAAGCAGATTTTGCATTTTTGCTCTTGCATACATCCTGTTTTTAAGTCTGTAAGGGAAAAATGTCCATTCAGCAGATTCCTTTTCCAAGCCATGGTAATTTTGTATGGATGCTGATTACATATTACTAAACTCTATTTCTACATTTAAGCAAGCTTTATCTTATGCCTTATTTATGTTGCATAATTGTAGCAAAGTTACTTTCAACCTTAGTATATTGTTGAGCACACTCTAACAATTCCCTCTTTTTTTATTTTAAACTAGAGAAATAAATTCAGCATTATTTGGTAATACTTTTTCATTATGACAATTAACAACAGTAACCTGACTAGCTTTTGCTAAGCAGACTTTAATACATGCAAATAATATGCAACCAAGCATTACAATAACAATAAAAGAAATTAAAAATACAGTGATTTTCCTGTCCATCCTGTAAATAGATTACTAAACCATTCACTCCAGTCATCATTCCAGTTTTTTCTAGTATGTTGAGACACTTGTGCAATCACTTGTAAATGTGCTTTTACAGATTCTGTTTTGTCTGGAATAAATGTACAACATTGTTCTCCTATTAAAGCACATGTACCCCCTTGCGATGCTAATATGTAATCTAATGCCATTCGATTTTGCAAAACCATAGTTTGTATTGCTGTCATTTCAACAGTAATGTCAAGGACTGCATTGAAAGTGGCATTTGCCAACACCTCAACTAGTTTAGATAGTTTTCTCAATTCCCAGATGACTTTTGCAGCCCCGTACCAAGGGAAAATACCTGCTCCAGAGATTACATCATCTCCTAAATCCATATCTTTTAATTTAATATAATCAAGATTTTGATGATATATACGTGATGTATCTAAGGTGTCTACTGGATTGTCTGGACTTTCAATTACAGGTAATATATCCCTTTTCTTTTTTGTAGTTCTAATGTTTCCTTTTGGTAACTCTTTTACATGATGCATTGCTGGTACCACTAATCCTATATAACAGGTGCCATCCCATCCCTTTGGTAACCATTTATAAGCATATTTACCACAGATGTAATATAACCCATCTGACAGAGCAACACTGCTTTTTACCAGACTGCCATTTACTTGCCCCATAGTAGGAGTTTTATCATGTACAACTGTAAAGTTTTTATCTGTTTTACTTCTCCAACATGTAATATTAGTTTTACACTCATTTTTATCATTTTGTGAAAAATGAAATACTGCTGTGTCACTTAATATTAACTGACCCTTAATTGGTATTAAAATAGGAAAACCATGAGAAAATACTCCATGTACTGGTATGTGGTTGTGAAAATTTATAATTTCAATTGTTTGAATACAATTGCAATTACCCACTGGAACAGTTCCATTTTGTTGAAAACACGTGATCCCCTGCACTATAGCAGATAACTGTACTCTTGCTTTACGTAATTGTACATTTATAACTTGATCTCCTGTTTCATTTATTAATACTCTCCAATTACTAAGAGAATTTAGTGGAATAGGTATTAGAGGCATTACCCCTGTTATTTTTGGTATTAAACTACATACCCAACAATTAGAAACATTCATGCTTTTTGCATACCAACATTGTCTTGCTAAAAAAGTGTTAAAAGATGGTGACCAGTCTTGTTCATTTTTCCACATTTCTTTACTCTCTCTCTTATGTAACTTTACAGTTTGATTAACAGGTTGTAAGTATAATTTAATACTAAGCAATACAATAATAGTTAGTATGATAGCTATTATCAATTTAAAAACATCCTTTAAATAGAAATTCCATTGTTGAATCATTTTGCCTTTGGTCATCCGAAACTGGATTTCCAAAAGGATGCACTTTAAACCATGTCAATTTCATTATGGTTTTCTCTGTTGGAAACCTACAAAAGAATACATTTAATCAGATTTACATTGTTCACTATTTTTTATCATTCTTAGTTGATCTTTATGTACCAACATTGTTCTGTTTTTCGTTTTTCCTTTGATTTTGTACACTAATGGTCCAATTTGTTCCACTACTTCAAAAGGGCCTTGCCAATTGCTAGCCCATGGTCCTTCCATTTAGAATGTTTTTACCAATACTTTGGTTCCACAGGGAAGGTTTTCTTCAGCTGGTATTATTGGCACCTTTTTCCATAGATGGAACGCTTGCTCCCTTGCATTACAGTCACATATACTAGTAAGTTGTTTTAGCCATTCCTGATGTTTGCTAATTTCTAGCATGGGCCTACCATTAGGTAAATCTGGCTCAAATGGTAATTGTATGGGCATTTTGCGGCCTGTCATTATTTCATATGGGGAAATACCTGTTTTGCTGTTTGGTGTTGCTCGAATACCCATTAAAATACCAGGCAGATGATGTACCCATGTATTGCCCTTTTCCAAGCATGCCTTTTTTAGACGTTCTTTTAATGTCCGATTCATATGTTCTACAATGCCATTAGATTGTGGATGGTATGGTACATGAAACCTTTGCTGTATGCCTAACAAATTACACATTTGTTTAATGAGATCACTAACAAACTGTGGGCCATTGTCTGACTCTGTGACCCGTGGCCATCCCCAATGACAGAAAATATTTTTCCATAAGGCTTCTGCTGTTGCCTTTGCTGTCATGGTTTTGGTAGGAATTGCTTCTACCCATTTTGAAAAGCCGTCCACTACTACTAGTAGATATCTGTAACCTCCCTTTGTTGTTGGTAATGGACCTGCATAATCTATTTGAACTGCATACCATGGCCCATCCGCTGGCTGTACTCGATGTAACTGAGGCCTTTTGCTTTTAGCATTTACCTGTAGACAGATTAAACATTCTTCTATAATCAGTTTGCAGACCTTTTTTAAATTTGGGTTCCAATACTTTTCTTTTACAACTGCCCATAACTTATCAGTTCCTATATGGCCCAGTATTTGGTGATTTAACTTGACCAACTGGCGTGCCAACTGAAATGGTACATATGGCAACTGTAACCCTTTGGAGGTCGTGTATGCATAGTACTCCTTTGGTGGTATACCTGCCAATCTGCACTGATCAGTTTCTTCTTTTAAGTCCTGTTGTTTTTGTATATTTACAAGGTCTTTCTCTATTGACTCTTTATCTAGCTCTTTTAAGACACTAACTTCTACATTGTCATACTCATATTCTGGAAGTTCTTTTCCATTTTGTGCTGCTTGTTTGGCCAAGGTATCGGCTAACACATTTAATCTGTAAGTTTCACTGGTTGGCTTTTGATGTGCTTTTACTTTTAAGATGCTATACTGTCCTTGTTGTTTTGACATTGTTATAACTTTATATATGTCTTTTAATACTTCAGCATGCCGTAATGGTTTACCTACACTATCCACAAATCCTCGTCTTACCCAGGTTTCCATATGTAGTCTTAAAGAATTTACTACATAGGCACTATCTGAAAAAATGTTAATAGGATTGTAATACTTTAGCACATACAGTACTGCCTCCAGTTCAGCTCTTTGAGCTGACATATGCCCTGGTAACTTGATTAGTTCAGGAGAACCCAGTTGTGGATTCTCTGGAACTATGGCAAATATTGTCCAGTATCTGCCTTGGTCCCAATATCGTGCTCCATCCACAAAGATGGATGGCTTAAAGTGATCAAAATCAGATGCTAAAAATTGAACCTCAGGTGACATTATCTTTTCTAAACAATTATGCTGTTTTCCTTCATATCCCATATGGTTTGACAAATGGTATTTATCCCCTGTCTGTATAGTAACAGTTTTCATTCCAAAAAGTGCCATCCATTTTGCAAAGACTGCCTGACTAGTACCATCTATAATTTTATTCATTTCAAAACTGTCTATCAAAGCTTTTACAGCTTGATGTGGTGTTTGTACTATAATGCTGGAAAATACGGTCAGATATTCAGTTTGTTTAATACCCCAGTAAATGGCTAATAACTGCTGTATACATGGATGGTAGCCCAATTCCACTGGAGTCATCTTTCTGCTAATGAAAGTGACTGAGCGTAATGTTTTTTCCATTCTGTTGTCACTACCATGTGGCCATTCCTGTAGTAGTACCACAGACAGTGTTTTTTGTCCTGCTGCTGCTTGTAACACAAATGGTAACCTTGGAGTGGGCGCTATTAGTTCTGTAGCTTGTGCTAGTTTTATTTTTATCTGTGAAAATGCCCCCTCTTCATGTGTTCCCCACTCTAAAAAGGTGGAGTTCTTTTGTTCATGTAACATTTTGTATAGGGGAGCAGCCACGGCTGCATAATCCTCTATAAATTCCCTATTGTAATTCATGATTCCCATGAATTTATGTAAGTCTGCTATAGTCAGTGGCTTTTCCATTTGTAAAAGGAGATCTTCCAGTTGGTTTTATAATAGTACCTAGAAACTTAACTTTTTGTGTCATAAACTGAATTTTTTCACTTTTAACCTTAAACCCTGCTTGCTGTAGAGTATGAAAAACTCTCTTAAGAAGCCATACATGCTCCTCTACTGTTTCTGACTGGATTAAAATATCATCAATGTAATGTATTACTGAATCATCCTTTTCCAAATGTTGTAGAATGGATCCTACTGTCTGATGAAAAATAACTGGACTGTTTTGAAACCCTTGTGGTAACCTTTTCATAACATATTGCTGGTTTTTAAATGTAAAGGCAAATCTTGGCCAATCTTTTTTCCTGAGTGGCACTGCAAAAAAGCCATTTGCTAAATCTATTACTGTAAACCACTTACTTTGTGGCTTAATATGTGCAGCCAACTCTGGGACTCCTGGAATCAAGTGTGCTCTAGGAGTGGTATATTGATTAACCTTTCGTAAATCAATAACAAGACGATAACTACCATCTTTTTTCTTAACTGGCCAGATTGGTGAATTTGTAGGACTGTTGCCTTTTTGTATAATCCCTTCTCTTTCCCATTCTGCAATACATTTTTCCATATGTTCTTCTGCTTCTCTAGGAATAGGATATTGTTTTTGAAAAGGTGGTATATATTCCTGATCACTTCCTATTCCTACTGGGCTTTCTAGTTTCCCACAGTCACTGGGACCCTTGGACCATAGATTTGGGAATTGCTGTTGTAAATGCTTCCATACATCCTCACTGTCTGTATTTATATAGCCTGTAGGTTTTTCAGGTTTGTCAGGTAGAGAGATTGCATAGCAACCTGTATTTTGCTCTTCCTCTCTTTGTTGTTTGTCTCCCATCCACAGAATTTCATTAGGTAAATCAATTACTATGCCTAAAGGTCCTAGAATGTCCATACCAATAATGGTATTTGTGCAAGATGGATGCATTAAAAATGCACCCTTCCATATCTGTCCCTCTTGACTAAACTTTATGTCCACATTTTGGCTACTCACTGCATAGCATCCTGAAATGCAAACCTTTTTTATAGGATTTGCTGGTAACTGTCTGTGACAGATACTGCTGCTCCTGTGTCTATTAAGACATTTTTCCACAGTGACCCCTCTACCCAAATATCAGTCAGTGGTCGTCCATCTCGACCCTTTTTAAAGGTAGTCAGGAAAGATACCAGAGTAGGGGGGGCACATCCCTATTGTAAGGAAATCCACTCATCCTCTCCTTTATTATCAAATGCAATATGGCACACCTCATGTTTTTGTTTGTCATCTTCTTCTGTGTCTGAATGATCTACATATTTAGGTTTTTCAATCTCTTTTTTTAACTGTTGCCTAGCTATTCCTTCTGCCTGTTCTATCAAATGTTTCAGATTTACAGGTGAAACTGTTTGAAAATCTACCGGGCATACTTTCCCTTTTCCTGTATATTGATGGCTCTTATAACTGTTTTTACTAATATTGTAAGGTTTTTGTACATAATCCTGCTTTTCTGACCTTTCTTGTAAATTTGTTTGCTCTCTTTTTGGAAACACTCCCTGTTCTTCCTTCTTTTTGCGCCAGGCTTTGTAATGATCACAATTTTGCTTAACCTCTCCTATTTCTTTTACAAAAGAAGCATGTTGGTGCCTTTTGCTCATTACCTGTGCTTGATCCTGGTACTACAAGCATAGAGGCAGGAGCTGGTGGTGCTGACACAGCTCTTTCTGCTTGTGGTTAGTCACACCATCTTTGCCTTCCCCTGTTTTTGACTTCACCAATTACTTCAAATGGCTCACTATTATCTTCAAATGCAAAGATATGGTGCAAGTATAAAGTCCCATCATCGGCCATAGTCCGTCCCCTCATTAGTTTTTGTACCAAATCAGTGAGGGTATCAGAATTTTCTTCGTAGATACATTTAATATCCCCTGGAACCCTTTTGACTTGTTCTAAGAAGCAATGTATTAACTGTTTTTGTATGTCTCTTTTTCCCATGTCTCTGTCTGTTTTTTTATATATGATTTGAAATGCAAGTCTAAAATGATCACTTTGTTCCATTAATTTATCTGTGATAGTAATTTTAAAATTATCTAATAATTTGGCTGTGAGAGGCTGCCCTTGTGTAAATGCCATTAAAACAGCTGTCATATGTCCTACTTTAGTGTTCAACTGATAATCATCTTGTTTTAATTGTATGAAAGTTTTAAAACATTTGGGAATGAAAATCCAGAAACATCTAAGTAATGCATCTGTCCATATATCAGATCCTGCTGTATATGCCACCTATTCTTCAAATGTAAGCATGTTATAAAATCTGCCTTTTTTATCATTCCACTGTGGTAAACTCTGTAATAATCTAGACTGTGTATATAAATCTGTAGTGGTTCCCTGTCCCTGTTCTATAATTTGGACTGGTTTTGTGTTTTTTAACTCTTCCTTTAGCTGGGATATCAAAATAGTATTTTGGAGGTTAGTCTCTGTTAATTCATCTAATTCTTCTTCCTTTTCCTTCAGATGCTGTTTAAGGTCTGTCATTTCTACCTGTAAGTGTTTAAGGGATGTATGATACCTGTTATTGGATTCCTCTGTTGACTGCAGAGCTCCTATGCATTTTTGACAGAGATCTTGGGTGTCAGTTTTGAACATTTTAAATTCATTTTGTTTCTCTTTTAAAAACTTATTAAAGTCTTCTGTCAATGTATCATAAGCTTTGTTTCTGTCCTCATCTGTATGTGTAGCCGTGGCATCATTCCATGCTTGTACATAATTTTTAAAGGGAGTTACAAGATCTACAGGGGACTCTGTCAATAACAGATTTGATTGCTGTTGTAATTCAGAAATTAATGTACTGACAGGACATAACTGCTTTACATCTGGATATAATGAAGACTGTGTACCCTTAATTAATTCTTTATCATGAACAGATCTGTATGCACAGTCTATTTTTTTAGCAATATCATGCAATACTTGTTTATGGCATATTACACAAAATGCAGTTTCCTTTGAATCACACAATAAACATTTACTATGATATACTTCATTTTTTTGTTGCAAATACCAATCAAATGTTACAATCCACTTACATAATGCTGGTATGTCAACTTGCCCTAACAAGGTTTTACACTTACCAATGTGTTGTGTATACCAACATTGCAATTTACTCCATATTTTATCTGGTTGTTCTGCCTGATAGCATCCATACTAAAAAAAAAAATGTGACGTAGAAAAAAGTCTTACCAGTGAGCAAGAAAACAGGTGATCAGGCTGTTGTTGCAGATGGCTGGAAATTTTTCAAAGTCACTCGAGAAGCTGGGAAAGCACAACAGGCAGAGGACTGCTGTGCTAGTAGATATCCACCTTTTCTTAGCGAAGTTATGGCACTGCGACTGGAACTTCAGTCTCACTCCGGATGTAGACGTCTAAAAAACTGTACTACTGCAAGCTGCATAAACTGGAATACTTCTGTTTAGGATTTACACATACGTACAAATGTTAGTTACTGCAATTTAACTGAAGTGACCCTCTGCAGGGCTTACCATCACTCCTCCTGTGTTTGAATGCAGATTGTAGGTTCAAATGCAGGCTAGCTTGCCATTAAAAAATTACATGGAGCTGCTTACTGCTTGGTGTGATGGATTTGAAGTGTTCTTAAGACACTCAGTCTTGCTGGCTGGATTCTGCTAAAATTCAAAGTCTGGTTATATTTGCATTCACAGTCTGTTGCATACAGAAACTTGCAGAATATACACTGATGAGAGAATATACTTTGCAGCATCAACTTTAGAGAGCAGTAACAAATAACTTTTTATAATAAACCAAACGGAACAACGTTGCAGCTTAAAGTACTGTTCCAACTTTACTTCTCATATAGTACAGATGATGTGAGAGATATAACATTTACCTTAGGACAAATGAGTCCCTACCATACCTCTAACATAACTGGATTTATACAGCCCTTTATATACACTTTTTAGTCATGCATAAACATATACATTTCCTCTTGATATTCTATTTTGGAGAATTGCTCATCCTGCAGAAACAATACTAAGCTTCCTTGTTTAAGAATGTCTTGTAAGAGACCAGCTTTTTTAACAGTGTGATCATCTTGTATTCTATTTGGATCTTTGTATAAGAACATCTGTTCTTTTGCCAATGCTGATAACAGTGTTCTGTTGTCCATGCAGAAAAACATGTTTTTGAGGAAACACATTGTAAGAGACCAGCTTTTCTGACAGTGTGAACATCCTGTATTCTATTTGAATCTTTGTATAAGAACATCTGTTCTTGTGCCAATGCTGATAAACATGTCCTGTTTTCCATGCAGAAAAAACATATTTTTGAGGAAATACATTGTCACAGTGTCATTGTCCATTCTTCAAAAGCAGATTTTGCATTTTTGCTCTTGCATACATCCTGTTTTTAAGTCTGTAAGGGAAAAATGTCCATTCAGCAGATTCCTTTTCCAAGCCATGGTAATTTAGTATGGATGCTGATTACATATTACTAAACTCTATTTCTACATTTAAGCAAGCTTTATCTTATACCTTATTTATGTTGCATAATTGTAGCAAAGTTACTTTCAACCTTAGTATATTGTTGAGCACACTCTAACACCATTCGTTTGCAAATTTCTGAAACAACTGGCTAGTGATTTGAGCACTATTGTTAGAAAAATGTTTGTGTGGAATACCATGAAATGAGAAATGACATTTCAACTTAGTAACAGCAGCAGTGGATGTTAAGTTTGGTAGAAGATCAATCTCAAACCAATTTGAATAAGAGCCTACCAAAACCAAATAGTGTTAATTGTTCCACTCGAAAATATCAGTTGCTACTGTAGATCAAGGTAGTTCATGAATTGGACTTAGCTGAAGCGGCTCTCTTTGCAAATGTGCTCTGGTACGATTGCATACTGAAAAAGAAGAAAGAACTCTATCAATGTCTTTTGATAATGAAGGTGAAAATACTAATTCTGTTGCTCTTCTCTTACTGGATGATAAACCTGGGTGACCACAATGCAAAATCTGAATATATTCTTGCTGTAAGGAAGCAGGAACAACAGTTTTAGGACCTTTGAAAATAATGTCATCTTCCATCAACAATTCATATCTGTAAGGAAAATACGCTTGGACCTCAGGTGATATGCTAGATTGCTTTGACGAGCATCCGGCATTGATGTAGTGATTAAGTTTTGTGAAACTGGATCAGTCATTCATAGGTTCATAGGTAGTTACTAGGCTACTGGCTCTAGGGCCTATATAAGCTTAGCCAAAAAGGTACCCTGGCTTTCGCTACCCAAGAAAATTATTATTAACCTGTGCCCCTGTCGTGCAGAGCCACAGAAGTGATCCCCGAGGTGAATTTCCTATTTCCCATACAATCATCAAGATTTTTCTTGAAGAGTGCTAATGAGAAGCTTTGTTTGATATAGATAGGTAGTTTGTTCCAGTGTATGGGAAGTCTCTGGGACAGGAATCTATCCCTCCAGCATGTTCTGTTTATTGTGGTGACAAGGTTTAGGTCCTTAGAGCATGTAGCTTGGAGGGATTGGTATTTCTTTAAGTGGACATGTCCAACAGCACTGGAGTTGACATAGCTTTGTATGTTAGGCAGAGATTGCCTCTGAGTAGGCGATATGTGATAGAGTAAAGCTGGAGTTTTTTGAGATAGTCTGCATAGGGCATCTGTTTGAGGCTGGTAATCCTCTTTGTGAGGTATTTCTGCAGCCTTTCCAGTTGTTGTAGATGTCTTGTGAGGTACGTACCAAAGGCAGCATTGTACTCTATAATGGGTCTAATGAGTGACGAGTAGAGGGGAACAATGACCTCTTTTTTTCCTGGATGAGAAACCTTTTGTGATAAGGTGTGCCATGTAGAAGGATTTCCTGACTACTGTGGTGATGTGATTATCAAAGGAGAGACTACTGTCCACCTGTGTCCCAAGGTTTTTTATCACACTTTCGGTGTTAAGTAGACTACCGCCTATGTGGTAGTTCATGGGTACAGAATTTTTACTAAAAGGGATGACAGTGCACTTTTTGACATTGAGCTTGAGGCCATAGCTTTGACACTGGGAATCTGTCTCAGTGAGGCCCTTTTGTAGGATGTCCACATTGTTAGGAGTTTTGATTATGGCTCCTAGTTTGCAGTCATCTGCGAACTTCATTAACCAAACACCTTCTGTGTTACCCATACTTCAGAGAAGTAGATACCAAACAGGAGAGGACCCAAGACTGAACCCTGTGGTACTCCACTTGGCACTGGTCTGAAGCTGGATTTGGAGTCTGCTACTTTCACAGTGTGGGTTCTGTCAGTGAGCCAGTTGGCAACCCATCTTGTGACATAGGGATTTATACCTAGTTTAATGAAGAGTGGGGGATGGTGTTGAAAGCATTGGTGAGATTTAGATAGGCTATGTGAGCCACCTTACCCTCATCTACAGCTTTGGTGACTGCTTTAAAGAAGTCTATCAGGTTTAGGAGACATGATCTGTCTTTTACAAATCCAAACTTGGTGGGGTCCAAAGTTTGGAGATTACCAGTATCTTTGTTTATAAGTTCCATGATGATACGTTCCATCGCCTTGCAGACCAGGCTCATCAGGCTAATTGGGCGGTAGTTCCCAGGGTCCGTGGTGGATCCCCCTTTGTGGAGTGGGATAACCATCACTGTGTGCCATTCAGTGGGCACAAAGCCTGAGGTGAGGCTATGATTGAAAATGGTACTTCGGTGGGGTGCCAGTTCGTTCTGTAGTTCGTGTAGAATGCAGCCTGGGATGTTGTCAGGTCCCATGGATGCTGTGTTCTTGCTTTGGAAAGTGTGTTTTTTTACCTGTGCAACCCTGATTACAGGAATTTTGCATTCTTCTGGTATAGAGATGGACCCTTTAGGGGGTAAAAGGGTGTAAAGTTAGCACTGAACCTATCTGCCAGGATGTTGGCAATATCAGTTGGTTCTGTATATTTAGTGCCGTTGTGCTGTAACTCAGAGCAGATCTGAGTGTTGCCATTGAGATTCTTGACATAGCTATAGAATGCTTTGTGGTTGTTTTTAGAAACAGTGGTGATTTTGTTTTCGTAACTAGCTTTGGAGGATTTTATGAGGGATCTCAGCTTCTTACTCAGGCTAACCAGGGAGTTCCTCCAATCATGGGACTTTACTCTTTTTTTTGCAGCAGTTTCTTTCTTCTGTTGTAGAGTTTGTTTACGGCAGGGGACCACCAGATTTGCTTCCTTTTTTTGGAGGATAGCATCTTGGTTATGTTATCCATGCACTCGTGTTAGTGCCTATAAAGTGCATTTGTGTAGGATTCAGCTGTCGTACCTCTATTGCTCATCTGCATGGGTGTCATGAAGTTTGCTACTTCTGTCTTAAGAAGCGTGAAGTTGGCTTTGAAGAAATTTTTTACGGTGGTTTCCCTAATGGTGGGTGGGGGTGGGATGTGGATGTCTAGGGTTATTAGCTTGTGGTCGGATCTGACCAACGAGAAATTGACCTCTGGTGTGGAACACCGGTCACCCATATTGGTAATGACCAGGTCTAGGATATTGCTGCCCCTGGTGGGGGTGTGGATAAGTTGATCCAAGGCATTGGAATTTATGAATTACAGAAAACGTTGAGCAAAAGAGTTGTTACATGAGTAGTTTTCCCAGTTAATGGCGGGGTAGTTGAAATCACCCATTATTAGGATATTAGGTTGCACCCTATTATTTTCCAGTGTATCAAGAAATGATGAGTGGGACTCCTAGAGCATGGTGGGGGATCTGTAGCAAGCTACAGTTTGGATTGTGGTCTTGCCCAGAGTTAGTTGCACTTGGATAATCTCGGATGCATTATGCTGAGCAACTAACCTGGAGGTGTGGATATCCTTAATGAATATGGACACGCCTCCACCTTTAGTGTTTCGGTCCAGGTTAGGTGGCCGAAAGGTGTGATATGAATTATAGCCTGGTAATGCAGGCATCCTCTCTGGTGCCTTGAACCAGGTCTCTGTCACTGCACAGATGTCGATGTTCTCCATTTTAAGAAGTGCCTTGAGTGAGTGCATTTTGAGGTTTAGAATTCTAGCACTGAGTAGCATTACCCCCATATTTTGCTTGCTTGTACCTGTTACAGTGGAGAATTTGTCATTTGAGCCTTGCCTAAAAAAGGCAGTATAGAGGTGGCAAGAGCCTTAGCCAGTATCCGGAATCCCAAGGGCGACAGGTGCAGACCATCTTTGGCAAAGCATTGTGGTCTGTTGATCATGTCATCCCAGGCAGACAGATATTGGATCCCTTTAGAATGATACCAGAAGCTTAGCCAATTGTTGAAGCCAATCATTTTGTCCTTGTATTGTGGTATCATCCTGGGTGTAGACCATTTTGAAATTGTACTTTTGCAATTTGAGCATCATTCTTTGTAATCTCACTGGAGCAGAATGTATAAGCTTCTTTAGAATAGTCACTAGAGGTTGATGATCAGTTTCAGTCTGGTTATCTCGACCATGAATACAGTCATGAAACTTGGAACATGCAACTACTATTGCCAAATGCTCTTTCTCAATTTGAGCACAATGCATCTCAGTTTGAGTTAGTGTCCTGCATGCATAGGCTACTGGTCTGCCATCTTGAAGAATAACTGTGCCAAGACCAAATTTTTAAGTATCACAGGAAAGAACAACTGGTTTATTCACATCATAGTATGCTAACATAGGTGGGGTGGCAATTTTTTGCTTAAGGTCATCAAATGTCTTCTGATGATAATCCAACCATGACCATATAATGTTTTTTCATGTTAGCACTCTCAAAGTTGCTGTCAACTCACTGAAGTCTGGTATAAATTTGCCTAAATAGTTAACCATGCCCAGAAAATGCTGTAAACTTTGCACATTGTGTGGTGCTGACATTTCTAGGATAGCTGTTTGTTTGGTCAGGTCAGATCTCAAGCCTGTATTTGTAAACAAATGACCTACATACATAATTTCTGGAAGTCTGAATTTGCACTTCAGAGGCCTGAGCTTTAAGTTTGCTTCACATACTCTGTCTAGAACTTTCTTGAGGTTTCTGTCATGCTCTGCTTCTCCATTGTCACCAACTAAAAGTTCGTCTACTATTATGGCACAAGGATAACCTGAAAAAATGTGTTCCATTGCATGCTGAAAGACTTCACTTGCAGAATATATTCCAAATGGCATCCTTAGGAATCTGTATCTGCCAAATGGAGTACCAAAAGTAGTTATAAATGAGGATTTGCAGTCAAACATCACTTGCCAAAATGAACTCTTTGCATTCAAAACAGAAAATACAGTGGCATTCGGTATTAGAGCTGCAACTTCTTCAACTGTGCACATTGGATGCTTTGCTCAAATCTTTAGGATCAATACAAATTCTGATTTCATCTGAGCTTTTTTTGTGAGTGGCTACCATGGACAACACCCATTCTGTTGGTTCTGTGACTGGATGAATCACACCTTGCTGTACCATCTTATCCAACTGAGCTTGAACTTTATTTTGCATTGCTATCAGAATCTTGCTGCTCTGAGTACTGAAATGATCTCAGGGTCTAATTTAATGGAATACACAACTGGAAGTTTGCCCAATTTTTCATCAAAATCATCAGTATACTCTGAAAAAATGGCTTCGGAAACTTTGGGACACATAACTGTACTCACATGATGAACTTCTTTAGTAAAAGTAAGCAGATTCATTCTCAAACTATCTTTAAGACCCAGTAAAGACTGCACTGGTCATTGGACTATGTAGAATAGCAAGTTGTAACAGTTCTTGGCCAAAGAACATGAAAGTATTATTGAACCTTCGGTTTGAATTTCTTCACCTCCATAAGCAGCAAGCCTCGCACTGCTGGTTACATTGAGTTGTTCACTGATTCTCATGTTTGCCAATGTGTCTGCTGATATATCATTACACTTTGATCCAGTGTCTACTTTGAGCTCTGTGGATCTTCCATTAATCCGAACTGTACAAAACACTTCACGTCTTGTTAAGTTTACTGCATCAACTCTTTCTTCAAGCCCTGATACACTATCTACATAGAAAGCTGACTGTTTTGGCTCTACTTGATCAACTTGCCTTTTTGTGTGACCTTTCTTTACAACTGTGTGAGGCTTACTTGATTTGCAAAACTTTTGGAAATGGTTCAATTTTTTGCACTTGTGACATTGCTGACCATATGCTAAAACACATTTTTCTTTTAGACTCATGATTTGCACCACAATTGTGACAGTTAACAATGAAGCTAGACTTGGGTTTTACTGACTAATGCTTGTGTTGCACTGAGCTGGCAGTGCAGCTTGCACCTTTTTTAGAACTTTCTGGAAAGCTTTGCACCTTCCTTGGAAACCATGTGGCTGCCCTGTGCTTAGGTCTGTTCCTGTTTGCCACGTGTTGCATACTATCAACATTTGCTCTGGAGCTGACTGAAACCATGCTTTTGTCACTTGAAAGCAAATTTGTATGTTTTTCTGTCACCTCATGGATCTGACAAATCTCTGTTGCTTTGCTTAATATGAAATCACTGTCATGAAGTAAAATCTTCCTCACTGCAGCACTATTAATACCACACACAAGTCTGTCCTTTATCAGCTCATTTTTTAAATCACCAAACTGACATGTTTTAGCTTTGTTTCTTAAGTCAGTTATATAAGCTGCAAATGTTTCCCCTGGTTTCTGATCTCTTGTGAAAACAAATGCATCTCCAATGTAACATTCATCTGGGGGTTTCACATTTCTTGAACTTACACTTTAAACACTCGGGGTCTTCCCTTGATTTAGCTTGCACAACAATATGGCGGTCTGCATCTTCACCTTCATACACTGCTGATGCATATACAAATGAACGCTCTCTTTCTATCAAAATAAATCCAAAAGCAGCTTCAGGGTAAAGGCACTAAACAGTGTAAACGCACAAATGCAGATTTCCTTTTACAAGTTACCAAAGTACCACCACGACTCGGAATAAAAGTTGAAAGTTGTAGTTCCTTTATTTAATAGAGTAAGTGCTTTCGGGTTTTAACCAAACCCTTCTTCAGACATATAACTAATGACAATTTTTCAGAGTATATTTAAATGAAAAAAGGTGCCAAAAAGGCATTTGTACCACTTTTAAAATCTCGGTAGATACCATTATTGTCCACTAGATGGTATCAGAGGCATACTTTTCAGTGAAGTTTACTGAGAATGCTAAAAAAATCAATATCTACTTTGTTTCTGAAATGTATATAAAGAACATACATTTTGAAACAATTGTCTATTGTAATGCTTAATTACTATCAAGACTGTTCAAATGCAAACTTGCAAATAAATACATATCTAAAAACTCATCAAATAAAAAAAAAAAAAATAAATATATATATATATATATATATATATATATATATATATATATATATATATATATATAGCTGCGGTGGTGGTGCTGCGGTAGCGTTGTCGCCTCACAGTTAGACGTTGCACGTTCGATTCTCAGTTAGAGCATCTTCTGTGTGGCGGCATGCGTGAATGGGCGTTCCTTCGTAGAAGGTTGTGCGTTAGGCCCGGCAAGCCAGCACATAAAACTCTACTGCCAATCATTAGCGGACCGGAGTTCCGCTGTGGTGACCCCTAACCGGGAAAAGCCGAAAGACACAAACAAACAAGAGAGAGAGAGAGAGAGAGATAGATATATATATAGATATATAAATATAAATGCTAGAGAAAAATGCTTACACATAAATATTAGGCCCAATTAACAAACTCTCAAACCTATATAAATACAATGTACATAACTCAATTTGATTAATAATCATAAAAATCACCAGTAGAATGATTATTAAATAGTCCATTAGCAATTTCTACTAGTATGACATATTCATTACTATATATAATAAAAGAGAAAAAAACACCATAACTAAAGAAAAATGAATAAGAATACATAAAATACATGAATAAAAAGGCACAGAGTACATTCTTCACTATTATTTACATGTGTTATTGCCTATAATATAAATATCCATATATATATATATATATATATATATATATATATATATATATATATATATATAAATTCATTTAAAACATCTAAAGAACATTTTAAAACATTGTCATTAGGCTTACATTCATATACATAAATAATCATATATATATATATATATATATATATATATATATATATATTTATAAATGCATAAAATGTATATAAATGTATATGAATATACACATATATATCAAAGCACATAAAAATAAATTTTAGAATAAACATGTTGTGTCTTTTGTTGTGTCTTTTTGGCTTATCCCGGTTAGGGGTCGCCACAGCGGAACTCCGGTCCGCTAATGTTTGGTAGTGGATTTTTACGTGCCGAGTAACCAGCCCTGACGCACAACCTTCAATGAAGGCATGCCCATTCATGCATGCCTCCACACAGAAGACGCTCTAGCTGAGAATCGAACGGGACAACATCTTGCTATGAGGCGACAATGCTACCACAGCACCACTACCGCAGATAAACATATAACAATAAATTTTAAATATGCTGATTACTTGAAAAAGTACATAAATAAGCTACAATCTATCTATATATTCATGTATGATGTTTCAGTGGTCTATCTTTGAGAAATGTCCAAATCGAAATTCTCTCATTTATACCACTACCTCTATCTGACTGTATTCTTATTATCCATTTTGTTTCTTGTTTTTCTGTATAGTTCTTTATATTACCTAATCTCTTGTTTCTCTCAATCAAATCAATAACCATAAAATTAAACTTATGATTCAAACCATGATTTAAAACATGTTTTGCTAATGCATTAGTTTCATCCTCATGATTTATAGCGTAAACATGTTCCCTCACTCTCTCTCAAGGTTCTATTAGTTTTTCCTATGTAGAAACTAGTACATTTCGTGCATTTAGCTAAATATATAAGATCTCTAGACCTACAATCAGCATAGTGTGTAAATGTATATGTTCTATTACTATCAGGATGTATAAATACATTAGAACCTTGTATATACGAGCATTGATTACAAGTTCTACAGGGGTATGTCCCCTTTCTTTTCAACACTATTTTGTTGACCTTTCCTTGTTCATAAAAAAGTAGTCGTTTTAGAGACTTATTATTATGATATCCATACTTAGATTTAGAGCCAACTATAGATCGAATTTCATCATTAGTTGTCAAAATAGCCCAATTTTTATTAATAATATTGCATATACTCTTGTTATTATTTTAGTATTGTATATTCAACCTGACTTGTGCATTATTTAACTTGGTACTTCCCATAGTTGGTGCTACCTCAGTTTCATCAATATTCTTTTCTCTAAAATAAGGTCTTCCCTTCTTTTCCCTATCTATTACTTTTAAATCATTAATGACCCCACTTTCTTTATTAGAATATCCTCTCATATTAAATTCTTCTTTCAAAGTATCTAAAGTTAATTTACATTTATTATCATCACTAGTTAATTTGGATATTCTCCGTCCTTGATTAATAACCATATTTTGATATATATGTATAGGATGCATACTGGTGCGATGACGCAAACAGTTTTTTCTACATTTCTTTCTATATAATGATGTCAAAATAATTTTCTTCCTTGGTTATTAATACATCTAAAAATTCTATAGTTTCTCTCGACCATTTACCCTCAAATCTCAAAAATGTGGTAGTTTGATTTAAATATTGTAAAAACTGACATAAATCTGACTCCACCCCTTCCCATAGGAAAAAGACATCATCCACAAACCTTTTGTAATATTTGATGTTTCTAGCATAGTTTGTATCAGTGATATATGTCTTTTCCCATTGGGCCATGACCAAATTGGCGTATGAGTTAGCGCATTGTGTTCCCATCGCTACGCCTTTGGTCTGTAAATAATATTTGTCAGCATATACAAAAACATTATTTTTCAGGATTAGTTCAAGCAATAGCATGCATTTTAACACTTCATCCTTGTTAACATTTCTTATATGTAGCAATTGTCTCAAATAATCCATTCCTTCTATATTAGGTATTGTGGTGAACAATGACGTCACATCTAAGGTTACGTACCAAATTTCAGATGCCTCATCACTATTATTCATACATATAAAAAGTGTTTCCAGAAAATCTTGAGTATCTCTAATTATAGTATCTGTGGTTTGAACTATCCCTTTAAGTTGCTTTTCAACATAAATAGAGAGTGGTTCTGTCAGCCACCCTCTACTAGAGACAATCGGTTTCATTTTGGGATTCTGATAATTTTTATGAATTTTCGGGAGCCGTCTGAATGTTGGAACTGTTGGTAGTTCAACCAAAAAGTATTTATATAGGTGAGGATCAATAATGTTACACATTAACAAGTCGTATAAATTACTATGCATATTGCTAATAATCTTGTTGAGCTGCATGGAATTAATCAATCGATATGTTTCATCCTCATCAAGCATTGTCTGCATAACTCCTTCATAATACGGTCTGTCCAATATGACAACCACCCCACCTTTATCAGCTGGCCTGATTATGATCTCATTATTATTACTAAATTAATTAATGCTTCACGCTCCCCTTGGTTTAGATTATAAAAACTCTGATTACCTTGTGTTTGACTATACATGTGCATGAGATCCCTTTCACATGCTTGTTCAAATGTTTCTAATAGGGGGTGTAAATGGGGTATAAACACACTAGGTTTCTTGAAAAGAAACTGCTCAGTTTCTTGTTTATCTTTAAATAACATTTTCAATGCTATATTTCTAACAAACATTTTTATATCAAGGATAAATTCAGTTATATCAGTTTTTTATCTGGTATAAAAGACAGTCCATTATTTAAAAGGGATTTTTCAAAAATTCCAAGTTCATAATGAGATAAGTTAATGATTAACTCAGACTCACTTGTCTCTATATTTTGTTCTGAGTTAATATGGAGTCTCCTGACATTTTCCGCTTCCTGCTGTTCCTGTTGGGAGTCCATTTTTTCTGCTCTCGCATAGGTAAGGGAAATTGATGAGTCTTCAAGTTTAAAGCTGGATGTTCAGTATGACTTGTCATCGGCTTCCTTCTTATATCACTATTCAGTGTTGAATTGTTAAATTCACCTTGTTCTTCTGATTGTCTTTTTGATAGATGTAAAGTATTCACATTAGGGCCATTTCGCTCTTCGACAGATGTTAGTGAATTTATCTGTTGTTCACTCTGTGATTTAAATATATTACAATTACTATTTACAATTTTAGGTTCTATTTCTTTATCACTTTTATTTCCTTGTATACCAGTGGGTTGGTTGTAGGTGTGTCCCCTTTCTAAGACTTGTGATTGGTGAGTAAGAGAAAAGTGGTGAAAATGATTTCTAGTTTGAGATTGACTTGTCTCTCTTGCTTCCGTCGGCCAAGAGAAGACATTTCCGATTTCAAAGTCTTTTAAATCACTCTCAAGTTTCTTTTTCTTATCCAGAAGTAACTTTCGCTCTAATGTCAGTGTATGCGTTCAATGAGTAGTTTTATATACTGGAAGCTAGTGTCTATGTTCAATAGCTTCCAATATATAAAACTACTCATTGAACAGTATATGTTGATTGAAGACAAACATTGCAAAAGAAATTGCTAAAAAACAAAGTGAACTGTTAGCGCTTATAAACGAAAGAGATTTTGCTGTGTTTTATGAGGACATTCAAACGCAAACCAATATAAGCAAGCAGCTTACATAAAACTGTTTGCTACATTGCTGTAGTTCTACAGTGTTTTAAATTCATAATACCCCTTTTCTTCCTGAACTTGGCAACTTGATGATTAGGGGGATCTACACTTTT